>NW_026652280.1:88484631-88719631 GCF_009828535.3 Hylobates moloch
TATGGGGTGTTTCAGGCCTAGGATTTGGGGCATGGAGGTTTCAGGCCTAGGATTTCGGGTATCAGGTGTTTCAGGCCTAGGTTTTGCTTCCTGGCAAGGTGCATGTGTCTGGGAGCCAGGGATGCTTCACCTGCGTGCCTGGCTCCTGGGAACATCACCAGATTCCGGTCTGTCTGTCTGGGACAGTGCACACTTTCCCAGCCCACAGGCGAAGTCGATGCTCCTGGGAGCACTTCCACTCCCTGACAGGTCTCTTCCTGTGTTGCGGTTGCTTACTTATCGTTGTCTCACCCTACAAGGCAAGCGCCCAAGGCCAGGGCTGAGTTTGTCTTGTTCAGAGCTGTGTCCCCAGCATTCCTGTCCACAGATGTTTGTTGAATGACTGAACAAATGTATGGGAATCAGAAGCACTGGGAGGGAGCAAAGGCCAGGCCAGGGTTTTGGTAGAAAGTTCTAGATTAAGTCTGAGGGTGCTGGCCCTAGAAAACCCCAAGGTCCTTCCCTTATGTCCTACGTCGTGGCTACCCTTAAGTCTGACGATGTCACGTGCCCTGGGCCGTGGCTTCCAATGTCAGGAAGAGGCCAGCCAGGTCCCAGCCATGTCTCCGACCTTGACCTTGGGCTAGTCCTCTGTGTGCCAGGCCCAGACTCTCTGCTTAAGTCCAAGTATGTGAAGGTGAAGTCAGTCCTTCCGCTACCTGGCTCCAGCCCTTGGCCAGGCCCAGCCCCAGGTAGACCTTCCCCAGACACCTCTTCCTCTGTCAAAGCTCCGGAGAAACTTGCTGGGGCTCTGCCACCAGGCCCCTCCCCACCGCCAGGCCCTGCCCTCCCAGGGTCCAACCCCTGCCCTGCTGGGTCTTACTTTGAGGCCTGCCTGTTTCAGATGGTCCCCGGCGGTGAAATCCTGTCTTGGCCAAAAAGGGTGCATGTGGCACGGTGATTAAGCCATGGGGCCTGGTTATGGATGTGGAGTGGGGGTGCCTGTGCTGGGGCCAGAACACAGCAGCCACGTTCCTCCACACACGCACACAGCAGTAGCTGAGGTTGGCCCCATGCTGTCACGAGTGTTCTCACCTGTGCCTCTCCACAGTCGGGAAGCAGGAAAGTGAGGGTCATCCCGCAGTTCCAGATGAGGAGCACAAGGTGATGGGACTGCAAGTGGAGGAGCGGGACCTAGAGCCCGGGCTCCCGTTTCCCTGCCCAGGGCCCTCCCAGGGGCGCAACCTCTGTGCACTGCTGTGTTGCTACCACCTCCCTGCATGAGCCATAGGAGTGAGGACAGCCCCTTTGTGCCAACACTAAGAATGAATGTATGGGAATCAGAAGATGACCAGGCCGAGGTGGTGCCAGGGGCCACATTGCCCTTCTTGCGTGTACATCCACTGGCCCCTGACTCCCCTCCCCACCATGCCCCCAGCTGTCTCCGGCCCCACTCCCACCTGGGAAAAGCAAGATTTGTGCAGGCCCCTCATTCCCCCGGCTCCTGCCTGGCTAGACCCCACCACTGCACCACAGGATAAACACACAGGCTGCGGAGGGAGACGCTGTGTGTGTCTCATGAGGCTTAACAACGGTGATGACCCCCGAAAAGACGCAATAAAAAAGACAACCTAGCCGGGTGCGGTGGCTCACGCCTGTAATCCCAGCACTTTGGGAGGCCGAGGCAGGCAGATCACGAGGTCAGGAGATCGAGACCACCCTGGCTAACACGGTGAAACCCCGTCTCTACTAAAAATACAAAAAATTAGCCAGGCGTGGTGGCGGACGCCTGTAGTCCCAGCTACTCGGGAGGCTGAGGCAGGAGAATGGCGTGAACCCGGGAGGCGGAGGTTGCAGTGAGCTGAGATAGCACCACTGCAGTCCGGCCTGGGCAAAAGAGCGAGACTCCGTCTCTCAAAAAAAAAAAAAAAAAGACAACCTAATTTTGAAATTGGCAGAGGGATCGAACAGACATTTCTCCAAAGGAGCTATACAAATGGCCAACGAGCCCATGAAAAGATGCCCAACAGTGCTCCGTGCATCTTGCAAACAAACCTTTTTAAAACCCAGCTAGGAAGTTCAGAGTCAAATCTGGAATTTCACGCTGGCAACATTAGCTCAGGGAAGTGGTGGGGCAGCCCTCGGGCAGCTGAGCCATGCAGGAATGAGTGTCCCGTGAAACATCAGCTGTCAAAGGCCCAGCCGACCCGGGAGGGTCACGCTGCTTCCGCCTCAGTGCCGCCCTACCCTGGGCAGCTTCAGGATTCCAGAAGGGTCATGCGCTCCTAGGAGCGAACCTAAATGTGGCGGAGGGATCTAGTGACCGCCCAAAGCAAGCAGGACAGGTCTCTGGAGTGCCAGCCCCTTGCCGTGGGTGAAAGGTGATTCTGGTCTGCTGTTCTGGGTCTGAGGAAGGGCTGAAAAACTGGAGCAGAGGACCGTTCGAGCCCCTTCCCTGTCCCCGGATCCTCCTCAAGAGCTGCCAGTTGTTCTGTGCTCGTTCCATCCATGCCTGCGGGATCTGTCTCTGAATTTCCTGCATGACACGGTCAATCCAGGGGATAGTAAAAGGAAGGCAGAAGGTTTGCCCTGAATACTGGAGAAGAGTTCAAAAGTGTGCTAGTCTAGCATTTCCCCGGGGATATTTTGTAGATAGCCCACTTTTTTTTTTTTTTTTTTTTTTTTGAGACAGAGTCTCACTCTGTCGCCCAGGCTGGAGTACAGTGGCGCGATCTCGGTTCACCGCAACCTCCACCTCCCAGGTTCATGCAATTCTCCTGTCTCAGCCTCCAGAGTAACTGAGACTACAGGCACCCGCCACCACGCTCAGCTAATTTTTGTATTTTAGTAGAGACAGGGCTTCACCACGTTGGCCAGGCTGGCCTGGAACTCCTGACCTCAAGTGATCCGCCCACTTCGGCCTCCCAAAGTGCTGGGATTACAGGCGTGAGCCACCGCGCCTGGCCGATATCCCACTTTGCTGAAGGCTTTTGTGATCTAATATATTTGGAAAATACTAATGCCATTTTTTTTAAAGAAGGCTTTTTGTTGTTGTTGTTTCAAGTCTACAGAGATCCCTGAATATGCAAAACTGCCCTGGATTTTTCCAAGAGAAAAATTTGCACTGTTTCACAAACTCACTTTTTGGAGGCACTTTGTCTCAGTGAACCATGAGGGATCAGTGTTCCATGAAATATACAGGAGGGAATCCCAGTCTAGCCCTGTTCCTTCATCTTGCAGACGGGGAGACCAAGGCAAGAGGGAGCGGTAGACAGCCGATTAAGGCCACACAGAGAGCCAGGACGAGGGCCCTGGTCCCCAGGTGGCTATCTCTCAGTTCCTTCCCCTGTTCTTACATCATTTGCTGGCCTAGTGCAAAATGAAAATGCAAGATCCCTTGTTAAAACCCTAGTAAGAATTTCAAGATGGTGATTGCAGGGCATTGCAGCAGGTGCAGGCCTGTCTGGGCACGCTGGGCTCGCCTGTGCAGCAGGCCCTGCTCCCTCAGCAGCCCAGAAGGGCCCTAGAGGACACTCCCCTGAGCACAAACCCAAACACTCCAGCTCTGCTCCTCACTAGCCCAGCCACCTGGCATACAGCGCTCAGTCTCTCTGAGCCTCAGTTTCCACTTCCTGAAAGTGGGGTTGTGATGTCGCCTGTTTCACTGCGGTGGAGGAGTGGTTGCACAACATTGCAAACAGGAATCAGGGCTGGGAACGGTGGCTCACACCTGGAATCCCAGCACTTTCAGGGACTGAGGCGGGTGGACCACCTGAGGTCAGGAGTTTGAGACCAGCCTGGCCAACATGGCGAAACCCAGTCTCTACCAAAAGTACAAAAAATAGGTGGCGTGGTGGTGCATGCCTGTAATTCCAGCTACTCAGGAGGCTGAGACAATAGAATTGCTTGAACCCAGGAGGCGGAGGTTGCAGCAAGCTGAGATCACTGCGCTCCAGCCTGGGTGACAGAGCAAGACTCCATCTCAAAAAAAAAAAAAAAAAAAGAGAAATCATTTCCAGCCTTATTCAAAATTTAAAAAGATCCAAGCCTGTGCCTAGACGGCGCTAGGCCTGCCCACTTCTTGGATTCTAGAGCCTCAAAATCCCCTCCGCCTTTGGCCTGGGGTCTTTATTCAGTTGTGTTGCTATAAAGGAATACCTGAGGCTGGGTAATTGCTAAGAAAAGAGGTTCATTTGGCTCATGGTTCTGCAGGCTCTACAGGAATCATGGTGCTGGCATCTGCTTCTGGTGAGGCCTCAGGAAGTTTCCACTCACCTTGGCAGAAGGCAATGGGAAGCTGGCGAGAGAGGAAGGAAGAGAGAGCAGAGGGGCCAGATCTTCAACCACCAGTTCTCACACAAACTAATAGTGAGAACTCACTCATTACCAGGAGGACGTACCAAGTCATTCATGAAGGATCTGCCTCCATGACCCAAACAACTCCCACCAGGACCCTCCTCCAAGCTTGGGGGTCAAATTCCAACATGGGATTTGGAGAAGACATGGGAACCGTACCCAAAACATGGCAGCTGGATGCTTCTGAACACACTGACGGTGGCTGCTACCAAGGGGGAGAGCGAAGTCACAACAATACCGGCCTGCAGGTTCACCACCCTGTACCAGGCACTTTACAGCATCATTGCTGATTCCCGGGTAACAGGGCCACAAACATAGGAGGCAAGACTCCTCTCCAGGTCAGTCTGCTCTGAAGCCTCCATTCCCTCTATATGGGGGGGTTTAGTTTCCCACCTTACTTAAAGCTTCTCTGCACTAAGTGAACTCAGTGAGAAAGGCAGGGTGCCCAGTGCCTGGGTACAGCAAGGGCTAAATGCATTTGGCAATTATTGCTAGTATTTTTTGTTTTGTTTTGTTTTTTTATGAGACAGACTCTTGTTCTGTCACCCAGGCTGGCATGCAGTGGCATAATCTCGGCTCAGTGCAACCTCTGCCTCCTGGGTTCAAGCTATTCTTCTGTCTCAGCCTCCCAAGTAGCTGGGATTACAGGCACGTGCCACCACGCCCGGCTAATTTTTGTATTTTTAGTAGAGATGAGGTTTCACCATGTTGGCCAGGCTGGTCTAGAACTCCTGACCTCAAGTGATCCACCTGCCACGGCCTCCCAAAGTGCTGGGATTATAGGCGGGAGCCACCACGCCCAATCTGTATCATTATTAGGTGATTATTTTGGGTGCTGTTTGGGACTTGTAGCATAATATAATTTTTCTCATTGATTTTTACATGTATCACAGCACCACTGCTTTCCCACCACAACCTCGAGCAAGTCCCCTCACCCCTGTCTGCCTCAATTTCCCATCTGTGAAATGTCCCTAATGCAAGCCCCCATCTCAGAGGGCTGCTGAGCTGATTAAATCAGCTACTACATGGAAAACTCCCTGGAGAGCGTTCGGCAGAAAGAAGATGTTTTGATAAATGTTGGCTATTCTTAGTATCTACGCCATGTAGAATAAGCTTACAAGTCTAACTGGGCGGCGGTCTTAGCTTGTTCATTCACTCTGTGACCGCGTAACTCATTCCCTAGGCCTCCTTAAGGACAAACCAGGCACACTTGGATGCGTTAGTCTGAGATCCTTTGGCCACCTGTCTCCTATGGGGTCCAGGAAACGGCCCCATATGAACCAGCTGCATCTGGTGGATAGAGGCACCCCAAACACTGGTTTCACCGCTGTCATCGAGCACTTTCTTGTTTGGTCTCGTAGGTTCAGTGGAAATCTCTGACTTTTTCCTCCCACACTCCTCCCACACAGGCAAGACACACGCTCCTTGCCTGTGTCTTAGAAATAACAACCCATTTTCAAACTAGGAAGAAGCTAAGGCCACGTGGCCCTTTTCTGTCCTTGTGGAACAACACCCCGAACCCAGCAAAGCGCTCTCTTTTCTTTCTCTGATTTTCCTTCTGCTCCCACAGCCTCTCCCACCACCACATCTGTCTGTTGTCTGTCACATCACATCATCTAAGTAAGAGGATGCTTTTTGATCTACCAGTTACAAGATAAGAATAAAGACTTTCCGAAAGCGACTTTATGTGGTGCCGTTAAAGGAACACAAACCTAGGCTCACACATAACCCCACATCTGGGAAATGACGGCTCTGGGGTTTCCCTCCCTCCCGGGTCCCTCTCAGATCAGCCCTGGACGCTGAGCGTCAGGGGTTGTGGGGGCGAAGCGGGAGAATGGGAAATGTGCCCATTTCTATGAAAAATTGAACAATAAAAGACTCACTTCTCCAGTGCTGCAATGAAGTGTGCAAATGCCAGCCTCGGCCAGCAGACATCCACCCATGTACCTAAAGGCTTATTTTTAAGTCCGTGGATGTATATGGTCAAAAAGGGTTCACCTGGTCAGGAAGTGCTCACAGGCTTTTTAGGAGGGCCAGGCCAACACACAAAGGGAAGATAGAGGCACACATAGCAGCCTCAGAGCCCCGGCTCTTTGTCATTCCTGGGTCCAAGGCGAGGACCCTTCATTGGAGAAAGAGCCCTGGGGCTGAAGGGTCCTTGGAATCGGCAGCTGAGATAGGCCAGACAGATAGCCCTGGGTTCCCACAAAGGAAGTTCCTGCTTAATACGGTTCTCCCAGCGACTCACGTGCTGTTCTCAGAGGTCCTGCCCCACACTCCCCTAAAATGAGCCAAAAGAGGCCATGCACCCATAAAGAGATCCTGCATTTTCCTGTTTTCTCTTCAAATGCTCTGGCTCTGAATTTTTTTGTCTCTTTTATTCAGATGAAAATCACATGACATAAAATGTACCATTTTAAAGTGAAAAATTACTGTTTAGTCCCAAACCATTTTATCACCCTCTCTAGAAACATCCATTCATTAGCAATTACACACCCTACCCCCAGGCTGGAGGCCACCAATATACTCTTCGTCTCTACGGATTGGCCTGGTCTGGACATTTCACAGAAATAGGATTGTACAATATGTGTTCTTTTGTGTCTAACTTCTTTCTTTCTTTCTTTCTTTCTCCCTTTCTTTCTTTCTTTCTTGTCTCTTTCTTTCTTTTTTCTTTTCTTTCTTTCTTTCTTTTCTTTCTTTCTTTCTCTTTTCTTCCTTACTTCCCTTCCTTCCTTCCTTCCTTCCTTTCTTTTTTCTTTCTTTCCTTCCTTCGACAATGTCTTGCTCTGTTGCCCAGGCTGGAGTGCAGTGTCGCGATCTCAGCTCACTGCAGCCTCCGCCTCCCAAGTTCAAGCAATTCTCCTGCCTCAGCCTCCCTAGTAGCTGGGATTACAGGTGTGTGCCACCACACCCAGCTAAGTTTTGTATTTTTTGTAGAGATGGGGTTTCACCATATTGCCCAGGCTGGTATCGAACTCCTGAGCTCAAGTGATTTACCCACCTTGGCCTCCCAAAGTGCTAGGATTACAGGCATGAGCCACCATGCCTGGCCGAAAAAATGTATATCTTAATTTTAAAATATCACTAAAAAGTGCTAACAATCACCTGAACCTTCAGCAGGTCATAATCTTTTTGCTGGTTCAGGTGTCTTGCCTCCATGTTAATGGCTGCTGGCTGATCAGAGTGGTAGTTGCTGAAGGCTGGGGTGGCTGTGGCAATTTCTTAAAATACGATAACAATGAAGTTGGCTACCTTGATGATTGACTCTTCCTTTCAGGAAAGATTTCTCTGTAGCATGCAATGCTGTTAGATGGCATTTTACCCACGGTGGAAATTCTTTCAAAATTGGAGTCTATCCTCTCAAACCCTGCACTGCTTTATCCACTCAATTTACGGAATATTCTAAATCCTGTGTTGTCATTTCAACAGTGTGCATAGACTTTTCACCAGGAGTAAATTCCATCTCGATAAATCACTTTCTTTGCTCATCCACAAGAAGCAACTCCTCGCTCATTCAAGGTTTCTCATGAGAATGCAGGAACCCAGTCCCATCTTCAGGCTCCACCCTAATTCTAATTCTCTTGCTGTTTCCACCCATCTGCAGTGACTTCCTCCACTGAAGCCTTGAAAGCCTCAAAGTCATCAATGAGGGTTGGAATCAACTTCCAAACTCCTGCTAGTGTTGATATTTTCACCTTCTCTCATGAATCATGAGTGTTCTTAATGGCATCTGGAATGATGAATCCTTTCCAGAAGGTTTTTAATTTACTTTGCCCAGTTCTATCAGAGGAATCACTATCTAAGGCAACAATAGTCTTGTGAGATGCATTAGATGTTTCTTAAATAATAAGATTTGAAAGTTGAAATGACTCCTTTATCCATGGGCTATAGGATGGATGTTATGCTTTCAGGTATGATTACACTAATGTCAACATTAATCTCCTTGCACATCTCTACCAGAGCACATGATTGAACGACCAGGTGCATTGTCAATGAACAGTAATATTTTGAATGGAATGTTTTTTTCTGAGCAGTAGGTCTCAACAGTGGCCTTAAAATATTCAGTAAACCATGCGGTAAACAGATATGCTGTCATCCAGGCTTTGTTATTCCATTTATAGAGCATAGGCAGAGTAGATTTAGCATAATTGTTAAGGGTCCTAGAATTTTTGGAATGGCAAATGAGTATAGGATTCAATTTAAAGTCACCAGCTGCCTTAGCCTCTAACAAGAGAGTAAGCCTGTCCTTTGAAGCTTTGACTTCTCCTTCTCTAGCTGTGAAAGTCCTAGATGGCATCTTCTACTAGAAAGCTGTTTTGTCTACATTGAAAACCTGTTGTTTAGTGTAGCCACCTTCATCAATCATCTCAGCTAGATCATCTGGATAACTTGCTGCAGCTTTTCCATCAGCACCTGCTGCTTCACCTTGCACTTTTATTTTATGGAGATGGCTTGTTTCCTTAACCTCATATACAACCTCTGCTAGTTTCCTTCTTTTCTTCTGCAGCTTCCTCACATCTCTCAGCCTTCATAGAATTGAAAGCTGGGTGTGGTGGCTCACGCCTGTAATCCCAGCACTTTGGGAGGCCAAGGTGGGTGGATTGCTTGAACTCAGGAGTTCAAGACCAGCATGGGCAACATGGTGAAACATCATCTCTACAAAAAACACAAAAATTAGCCAAGTGTGGTGGCACACGGCTGCCACCACACTTAGGAGGCTGAGGTGGGAGGATCACTTGAGTCTGGGAGGTGGAGGTTGCAGTGAGCCAATATCAAGCCACTGTGTTGCCACTGTTACTCCAGCCTGGGTAACAGAGCCAGACTCTATCTCAAAAAAATAATAATAAATTAAAATAAACTAAATTTAAAAAAAGAAGAATTGAAGAGAGTTAGGGCCTTGCCTTGGGTTACGCTTTGGCTTAAGGGAATGTTGTGCCTGGTTTGATCTATCCAGAACACTCAAACATTCTCCAAATCAGCAATAAGGCTGGTTCACTTTCTTATCATTCATGTGTCCACTGGAGAAGCACCTTTAATTTCCTTCAAGAACTTCTCCTTTGCATTCACAACTCGGCTAACTGGTGTAAGAGGCCTCACTTTCTGCCTAGCTCAGCTTTCAACCTGCCTTCCTCACCAAGTTTAATCATTTCTAAAGTGAGAGGTATGCAACTCTTCCTTTCGCCTGAACACTTAGAGGCCATGATAAGTTTCAAATATCATGATAATTTCCAAAATGTGACACAGTGATACAAAGTGAGCACATGCTATTGGGAAAATTACACTGATAGACTTGCTCTACTCAGAATGGCAAACCTTCAATTTATAGGAAACACAACATCTGTGAAGCACAGTAAAGTGAAGTACAATAAAAGGAGGTATGCTTGTATCAGTGTTTTATTTCTTTTTCATGGCTGAATAATATTCCATCCTATGGACAGAACACATTTTGTTAATCAGCTTATCCACTGGTGGACCTTTGTGCTGTTCCCACCTTTTGGCTGCTGTAAACAATACTGCTGTGGACATTTGTGTACATGTGTTGTTTCAACACTCGTTTTAAGCTCTTTCAGGCATATACGTAGGAGTGGAATTGCTGGTCATGTGGTCATTCCATGTTTCGCTCTGCTATGTTTTTGTTTTTTCCTCTTTTGGCTCCATTTTCCCAAAACCTCAAGATGTTTCTTCCTCAGTGAGGTATCTTGACATGCACTCATTGGGGTCTAGTTGCGTTATTTGGACCTCTTTGGGGATCCACCTATACCCTGAGGATGCTGGAGCTACTATTCCTAAAAAGGAAACCCCAGGTCCCCTCCCGGGTCGGGGCAGGGCTGTGGCTGGTGGGGGTGCCCTTTGTACCTTTCAGTGCTGTTGCCTCTTGGATTCTATGCCTTTGCTGTCAGGGGTCAGGTCGGGCATGGGGAGAGTCTCCCTTCTCGCAGGACCCACTGCCTTCATGGATCATGACCCAGGACAGTCACCACTGCCACCCATTCAGGGTCTGTTGCTGTGGTCCCTCTGAGTCAAGAGCCTCTGCAGTCACTGGGAACCTCCCAGCCAAATCAAGACTGCCCCTGTGTCCTCTGGGGGCCCTGTCCACATGCTGACTTTGTTACCCAGGACATGAAGAGAACTAGGAACATCAAAAGACCTAGAGTCCATGGGCCTAACCATACTTTTTCTCCAAAGAATGGGACCTGTGCTGACAAAGGAGCCCAATTACAAGAAATGGGGGGCCGGGCATGACCCCTGAAAGGCCTCTGTGTCATCACAGCAGCTCCCAGGGTTGCAGAGGAGGGAAGCAAATGAAACTTCATCCTCAATTTCTATTTCCTGACACACAAGCCATGGCCCTGGGATTTGAAATGCAAAGGAAGTTCCAGAGCAGTGGGGCTGGGTTCTGGGTGTTTGGAGCAGGGACCTGGCTGGGAGTTTGGGCAAAGGCCTGCCCCACATTGCAATGGCCAGAGGGACCAACAAGAGGGGAGCAGCAATTGATAAATAAGTTAGCAAATGCAAAAAGTCCAACAGTCACCTTCATCTGTAGCAAATATTTATGAGCCTTTGCTCTGTACAAGATGCTGTGCTAAGAACTCCACCTACACTGAATGGTTGAATTCCCTCAACAGCCCAGGAGGCACATATATTATTATCCCTATTCTACAGATGGAGAAACTGAGACTTGAAGAGGTTAAAGTTCTTACCCAAGGCCACATGGAGCCCAAATGCTTATCCACCAGGCCATGCCACAGCCCATGGTCCAAAGTGCCCATGAGGACTCTGCTGTCATTCACTGTTTGATGATCATTCAACCGCTGGACAAACCCAGCTCGGTCTTTTGAAGGGCTGGTTGGTATCACAGACTATGGCAAAAATAGAAATAAGTAGAATATAAAAAGAATAGATTTTTCAGCATTTCTTAAATTGTCATTAAAGTTGAGAGGGCTCCTAGGAAGTGGGGCACATGAAGACGGTGTCCTGAGGCCACCCTTTCCGGAAGTCCGTGGTGGGGCCCTTGTGGCAGGGAGAGACGAGCACCCACGTTATTTATCAAGTACCCAGAGCCTGGAGTGCGAGGTCCACCCTCAGCTCTTGGGGAGTGCAGCCTGAGAAGTCCCTCATCCTGTCTAAGCCAGTGCTTCCTTCTCTGTAAAAAGGAGGTAGTACCCATCATAAGTTGCACTGTGGCCCCTAAAAGCTATGTCCACGTCCTGACCCCTGGTACCTGCAATGTGACCTTATTTGGAAAAAGGACCTTGCAGTGAAGTGAAGGCTCTTAAGAGATGAGATCATCCAGGCTTAACATGGTGGGCCCTAAATCCCCTGACAAGTGTCCTAGGAAGAGGAGAAAAGAGGGGGAGGCCATGTGAAGAGGAGGCAGAGGTGAGAGTCATGAGTCCACAAGCCACAGAATGCCAGGAATTGTCAGCAGCCACAAGTAGTCAGGAGAGAGGCCTGGAGGAGATTCCTTCCTGGAGCCTCCAGAAGGAACCCTCCCTGCAGACACCTTAATTTCAGGTTTCTGGGCAGCAGAACTGTGAAAGAAGAAATTCCTGCAGCTTTAAGCCTGAAGGCTTGTGGTCATCTGTTAGGACAGCCCCAGGACACTCACAGCGGCCCAGGACTCAAATGTGCCCCTCATATAGCATAGACTCACGTCAGAGCAGGTGTAGACTCATGTTGGAGCATGTGGTCCACCTGCCCTGGTAGGCTCTTGACTGTCTCTACCCAAAACCTTCCAAATGTGCAGGTCTTCCCTTTGATTTAGAACTTCCCCCTCTAGGAATTTATCCTAAGGAAATGAGCAGACAGATGTGCAAAGATGCATGTACAAGATCATCATGGCGGGACTGTTTAAAATAGAAAAAAGGGGAAAACGGCTCCAATACACTGGTTAAATGTGTTTGGACATATCTATTTCAGGGAAACCTATGAATCCATATAAAGTGATCAAGTAGATGGATTTTTTTTGACGTGCAGAGATGTTCATTGTGTATATATATATGTATGTATGTATATATATTGTTGTTGTTGTTGAGATGGAGTTTCGTTCTTATTGCCCAGGCTGGAGTGCAATGATGCAATCTTGGCTCACTGCAACCTCCACCTCCCAGGTTCAAGTGATTCTCCTGCCTCAGCCTCCCGAGTAGATGGGATTACAGACACCTGCCACCATGCCCAGCTATTTTTTATTTTTAGTAGAGATAGGGTTTCACCGTGTTCGTCAGGCTGGTCTTGAACTCCTGACCTCAGGAGATCCACCCGCCTCAGCCTTCCAAAGTGCTGGGATTACAGGCATGAGCCACTACACCCAGCCCGTTGTATATTATTAAGTAAATGTATGATTTCAATTATCTGACTTTTGGGAAAATGCAAAACCACAGAGACAATTACTAGATCACTGGCTGCCAGAGTCTGGGGGTTAGAAGGGATGATGAGGTGGATGGAGCACAAGGGATTTTTAGGGCAGTGAACCAATTCTGTGTGATACTGTAAGGGTGGATACGGCACATTATGCTCCAAACCCATAGAATGCACAGCACTAGCACCAAGGATAAAACTTAATGTGAAATACGGACTTTAGTTAATAATAATCTATCAATACTGGTTCACTAATTGAAACAAATGTACCACACCAATGCATGATGTTAATAATGGGGGAACTGTGTGCTTCAGAGGGAGTTATATAGGAGCACTCTGTACTATCTGTTTAGTTTTTTTTTGTGAATCTAAAAATGTTCTAGACCCCCGAAACACAAGCAACAAATGCAAAAATAAAAAAAATAAATAAACAAAGGACCTAGACAGACACTTCTCAAAAAAATGACATACAAATGGCCAACAGATATATGGAAAAATGATCATCATTACTGATAACCTGGGAAAAGCACATTAAAATCACAATGAGATACCACCCTACACCTGTTAGAACAGCAATTATCAGAAAGACGAAAGATAACAAGTGCTGGTAAGGAGGTGAAGAAAAGGGAAGCCTTATGCATGGCGCTAATGTAAATTAGCACAGTCATTTTGGAAAGCTGTATGGCAGTTCCTCAAACAACTGAAAACAGAACAAGCATGTGATCCACAATCCCACTTCTGGGTAGATACTCATGGGAACCAAAATTAGCATGTTGAAGAGGTGTTTGCACTGCCACGTTCATTGCAGCACTATTCACAACAGCTAAGATACAGCAGCAACCTAGATGTTCATCATCAGATGAATGGATAAAGACACTGTGATACACATACACCACGGAATACTACACATCCTTTAAAAAGGAAATCCTGACATTTGTGATAACATGGATGAACCAGGAGGACGTTACGCTGAGTGAAATAAGCCAGGCACACAAAGACAAGTACAAATACAACATGACCTCACTTCTATGTGGAATCTAAAAAAGTTGAACTTGGCTGGGAGCAGTGGCTCACACCTGTAATCCCAGCACTCTGGGAGGTTGGGAGGCTGAGGCAGGCGGATCGTGAGGTCAGGAGTTTGAGATCAGCCTGGCCAACATCTTGAAACCCTGTCTCTACTAAAACCATAAAAATTAGCCGGATGTGGTGGCAGGCACCTGTAATCCCAACTACTTGGGAGGCTGAGGCAGGAGAATCGATTGAACCCAGGAGGCAGAGGTTGCAGTGAGCCGAGATTGCGCCACTGCACTTCAGCCTGGGTGACAGAGCAAGACTCCATCTTGGGAGAAAAAAAAACAAAGTTGAACTCATAGAAGCAGAAGGTAGAATGGTGAGTACCAGAGGCTGGGGGCCGATGGGGCATAGATGAGGCAAGAAAAGGTGTTGATCAAAGGCCGTGCAGTTTTCGTTAGACAGGAGGAGTAAGCTTTAGCGATCGATCACATAGAATGGGGACTATAATAACTAATCATGCACTGGATATTCCAAAACTACCAAAAGAGTTGATTTTAAATGTTTTCATCACAAAAAAAGTAGTAAGTATATGAGGTTATGAATTTGTTAATTAGCCTGATTTAATCATTCCACCCTGTAAACATATCAAAACATCACATTGTACCCCATAAATATATCTGCAATGATTATGTCAAATAAAAATAAAATTTTAAGAAATAAAATGTTCTAAAATAAAGACTATTAATTTTTAAAAAATAATACATCTTACAAAAAAATGCATATTGAATTATCTCACTTTTTAAAGGAAATACATATCCTTCTGCATAGAACCTGGACCCCAAGCCCCCACATGAACGCAGCCCATCTCTGTGTGCTGTGATTCCAGTTGGCTGTCCTTCCGCTCACTTTATTTTCTGATCTTTTGAGACAAACAAGGCCTACTTGGGTAGTAATTTTGTGTTGATTGACTTTGTAAAATGTTTGAATTTTTTTTTTTTGAGACGGAGTTTTGCTCTTGTTGCCCAGGCTAGAGTGCAGTGGCGCAATCCCGGCTCACCGTAACCTCCACCTCCCAGGTTCAAGTGATTCTTCTGCCTCAGCCTCCCAAGTAGCTGGGATTACAGGCGTGCACCACCACGCCTGGCTAATTTTGTATTGTTTTAGTAGACACAAGGTTTTACCATGTTGGTCAGACTGGTCTCGAACTCTTGACCTCAAGTGATCCACCTGCCTCGGCCTCCCAAAGTGCTGGGATTACAGGCGTGAGCCATTGCGCCTGGCCAAATGTTTGAAGTTTTATAACTTTATGCAATGCATGCATGCATAAAATTTGAAGAATCAAATATTTTGACTGGTGAAAGTTCTTAAGAGCAGGAAGGACAGTGGCCACGCACCTGGCCCTTAGGGTAGGACTTGCACCCTGGAGACTGGAGACCCCAGACCGGGTGTGGTGGTCCCAGGCTGAGCTGTTTCCAGCTGCAGCGCCCCCATACATGGCCCCAGGCTGCCCAAGGGTTTGTGCAGCTCTTGGAAATGTCAGGAATGTCCACCTGTACTTGCAACCTGTGGGTCACAGAGCTGGTATTTCCTCAGCCCTTCCTTGAGGGCCCCTCCATGCCCTCTGATCGCAACCCCAGCCCTGGAGGTGGCTGGCATGTCCTCCTGGCAGACTTCGCCCATCACATAACCACCCTCGCTCGGCCATCATTGGCTACACCTGGTCACGTCATGCAATACTCCACACAAAGAGAGGCCTCAGTGCGGGGAACAGGCCCCACTTGTTCAGACAGACGAAGTCAGTGAGGACAGTGGGGTCAACAGTTTCAGCGGCTGAAACTGTTTCCAGCGGGGCCTTCTAGTGCCCGACATCAAAGGTGTCTGCAGAGCAACTCACATTGGCTAAGAGCAAACAAAGAACTCAGACTCGAGAAAAGGGGATTTCATCCATGCGCTATAGACTGGTGTGTGTGTGTGCACTGTGTATGGAAACCTGTGTTTGTGTGTGTGTGCACTGCATGTGGAAATCTGTGTGTGTGTGTACACTGCGTATGGAAACCCGGGTGTATGCACTTTATGGGGAAACCTGTGTTTGTGTGTGCACCGCATATGGAAACCTGTTTGTGTGTGTGTGCACCACATATGGAAACCTGTGTGTGCCCTGAGTATGGAAACCTGTGTGTGTGTTCACTGCATATGGAAACCTGTTTTGTGTGTGTGCACTGCATGTGGCAACCTGTGTGTGTGTGCACTGCGTATGGAAACCTGTTTTGTGTGTATGCACTGCGTGTGGCAACCTGTGTGCGTGTGCACTGCATATGGAAACCTGTGTGTGTGTGTGCACTGCATGTGGAAACCTGTGTGTGTGTGCACTGCATGCAGCAACCTGTGTGTGTGTGCACTGCATATGGAAACCTCTGTGTGTGTGTGTGCACTGCATGTGGAAACCTGTGTGTGTGTGTGCACCGTGTATAGAAACCTGTGTGCGTGTGCACACTTCGTATGGAAACCTGTGTGTGTGTGCACTGCATGTGGAAAACTGTGTGTGTGTGCGTATGTGTGTGTGTAATTGCTTTATTTTGAAAAATATTTCTGGGATACTTTTCATGCTCCATGGTGTGGCTATCCCCACTTCTCCCCGCTGCAGAGAGGACAAAACAAAGATGGACGCATGGAAAAACACCTCATAAACTATTGTAGTCACGTAAAACTTAATAAACCATTCCCTCTGATTCTTCAAAGCAGTGGTTCTAACTGGGGGGTGGTTTTGCCCTCCAGGGGATCTTCAGCTGTATCTGGAGGTGTTTTTGGTTGTCCCAATCTTGTGGTTAGGTTGACACTGGCATCCAGTGGTGGGGAAGCCAGGAGGCTGCTGAGCCCCCCCGCCCCGCCAGGCACTGGACCTTCCCCCCTACCAAGAATCATCAGCCCCAAATGCCAGCAGCGTGCATGCTAAAAAACCTGCTTCTGAGACTTCACGATCCCAGCTTCTGCGGTCCTAGGGTTAGCGTTTATTTTTGCTGTTAGTTTTCAGTAACGCCCTGAGCGCCACACACAGGGCTCCCTGTGGGCGCAAATGTGCACCTTCTCCACTCTCCTGTGGCCTTGGGAGCCAGTTCGGGGCAACGCCAAGGAAGTAGCCACCCTTTGGTGGGGCTCCAGGAAAAGGAAGCCTCCCAGGGGCTTCCTTTGAAAAAGGAAGGCGCCTCTGGCTTAGCCTGTAACCCCTGTCTCTGTCCCCTTCTTCTTGCCTGGACAAGGTTGGGTTATGGGCACCGTCTTGGAACCCTGAGGACACGCTGATGTGGAAATGGCTTTGAACACCATCCACAGGCCAACAGCTCTCACCTCGCACCTCCCTCCTAGCCCTCCCTTCCCACATGCCAGTTGCCGTCTTCCCATGTACGATCCACGGACAGGCCTCCCGATCCTCCCCTGCAAATCTGCTTCACCCACACCCTCCTCCGACCCAGCTGGTGGCAGCTTCTGCACATGCACCAGGATTGTTGAATGCATGGTCTATTGGTCTACTCCTCCCCTTGGGTAGGGCTCAGGGCCCCCAGTGGAGGCAGGCCAGAAGACACGGCCCCTCCATAATGCCTTTGCTGTGACAACCTGCTCCAATGTCCCAGAGAGTCTTTTCCAGCCCTTCTTGGGGGCCCTGGGCTTTGGGCTTGCCTCCTGCCTTTTGGAGGGATGTAAGAGAGCAGGGGCTGCCAGGAAGTCACGTCTTACATTCCTGCTGTGGGTTAGGGGATGCTGCAGGACAGGATGGAGGGCCAGGTGCAGGCCTCGGCAGGACCGTGGCCATCTATCCATCTATCTCCTGCTCTCAGAGGGGAGGCCTGGGGCAGGATCCTGGTCAACCTGTCAGTACAGAGATAGCCAGAGAATTCCGACTCACCTCGCCTGCCTCATCTCCTCTTGCCAGACTCTAAGGACAGTTGCCCAGGACTCCAGAGCTGAGTGGCTGGAGATAAGCAGGTGGTCCTACCAGCTCCTAGTTTAAAGTGCTGCTTCTCTTCAATTCGGGGGCATCTGCACCTCAGGAAACCCACCTGTGTGCATTCTCTCATTCCTGGGGGGAATCCCATCCTCACTTCCCACCAACCGCCCACTCAAAAAACACCTTTTCAGCCTTTTTCCAAGTTACTGCTAATGCCCAAGGGGCACTCCCAGTGGGCGCCCCCAGAGGCTGGTGTGTTTTCCATTGCCTCCACTGGGCTCTCAATGATCCCATTTCACACGTGCCTGTGGGAAGTGGGAGTTTCTGTGGCGATATCATGATAACGAGACCGCAGTTCCCTGCGAGAATCCGTCCACTTGTCATGGAGTTCAGTGGCCTCGAAGCCAAAGAATTGGACAAAACCCAACAGAGTATCTACTCTCATGTCCTCAGGCCCTGTGACTAGTGGACCAGGAGAATTTGCAACCTTTAAACCAGCTCAGCTGAGATCCCGGTGAAGGTGCAAATTACTTACAAAAGCAATGCTCCTGGGATTACTGGGTTTGGTCATTGGGATCCACAGGTTCATGGGGAGGCAATTTAGACAGTTAGGTTTCCCAGACCCCTCCTGATCCTCAGCACAAAATGTGCTCCTTGGATAGCAAATGTGCCTTTTCAATGTGACTTAGCAAGCTGAAGGATCATTCTGTAGTCAGCCTCCTACAGCCACAGCCAGGCTTATTTTGCAAAGTTGGGCCAAAGGTTTCTGCAACCTGGGAACCCCATTCCTACACTGAACATAAGGACCTTCAGGGAAGCAATGAAAATGCAAGTTCCTGGGCTGCCCCAGCAGTTGTGATTCATTGAGTCTGAGCAGGGGCCATGAATTTGCATTTTTAACTACCTTTTCATATGATGTTGATCCAAGAGGTCTGAGGAACTCTGCTCTAAGAAAAAAGGTCTAGTGATTTTTTGAAGATGATCATCTTTAAACAAACCACGTTCCCAAAAGACCTGCCCTTATGGATGGTGAGTACAACTTCTTGCTTGTGTTGAGAGTTTTGGCTGTGGGTCTGAGCCAAAGAAGCAACAAATAATGAGGACCTTTCATGTTGTGTGATCAATTTCCAAAATTTCATAACGCTTTTGCAAACCAGATATTTGATGCCAAGGACTTTACCTGCCTCTTACCGAAGAAAATAAAAATATAGGGATGTTGGTGGTCTTGTCCAAAGACTCACACCCAGAAAATCCTTCATCCAGGAATAAGAACTATCATGGGAGTGGAAATAACTTGATTGGGGTCTATGTTATATATCACATAATTCACTGGTTTCGAGTGTGCCAGTGAATGATGTCTTTGTAAATTTACCAAGTGATGCGATCATCAATATATAGCTGCAGAGCCATTCATCACCCCAAGAAGGTTCCTCCTGCTCCTCACTGGTAATTCCCACTGCACCCACTCCACCTCCCACCCCTGCCCAGCCGACCACTGAGCTCCTGTTTGCCCCTATAGATTTACCTTTTCTGGACATTTCATCTGAATGGAATCACGCAACATGTGGTCTCTTGTGGTGGGTTTTTCTCTCTTGGGCAAAATGTTTTCTATCCATCCTGCTGTGGCATGTGGCCTTAGTTTGTTCCCCTCAGTTGCTGAACAGCAATCCTCTATGTGGATGGACAGCACTGTGTTTATCCATTCACTTGATGATGGACATTTAGGTTACTTTTAATTTTTGAAAACACCCCTTTTGAAATACCACAATCTGGCTGCTTCTTGGAAGAGATGTCACACTTGGACGTCCTGTCCAGGTGGATAGATGGGGAGGGGGTGCTGTTGGAAGTGCTGCAGTGGGTCACATCGTCTGGGCTCTCCTGTCTACCCAAGGGGCAGCTGGGGAAGCTGCCAGGAGGGATCAGCAGGGTGAGGCAAGAGGAGGAACTGAGCCTGGCTCTGGCCTCAGCAAAAGGCTGCCCCTAGCCCAGTGCTCAGGGCAGCTCTGGGGCATGAGTCCCACTGCACTGCTGGCGCCAAGGCTGGGCCAGCCTTTGATCCACCTCCAGCAGTCACTGGTGTGGGCTGCCCCTTGAGGTGGGGGGTTCCATAACTGCCTGGGCAGCAAGATGGGGGGCTCCCAACAGCACCCACCAGGTGCCATTGACAGCCAAGACCCTCAGCAACTGGGAGGTGGATGCCGTCACTCATAAAGGGGATCTGGGTAGGCACCAATGGTGTTTGTCACAGCCTCACACAAACTCTGGTCCCAATGAACCCAGCAGCAACATCAGCTCACTCCTGCCAGCTCTCCAACCTCCTGCTGCCTGGGCTGGGACCCCCAAGACAACGAGCTTGTCCCCACCTCAGGGCCCCCACACACGCTGCTGTCTCTTCTCCCATTGCACGCTTTGCCGCCTGGTCCTCCCAAATGTACACAGCACATGTGTGTGTGCATGCAGGACTCCAGGGTGGGGGTCTCAGGAAAAGGTGGGACCACCCTGCCAGCAGCCTTCAAGTAGCTCTGACCTCATGATCTGTCTCACAAACGGTTTAGAAAAGGTCAATCATGCCCAAGGTGCCCGCTCATGCTGTACTGAAATCCAGTCCTGTGTGCAAACACAGAAGTGAAGACAATCGCAGGTCAGGGAGGGAAGAGATATTGGGAAGACACACTGGAGTGCCGTGGCCACACTGAGGCAGGCCTGGACCATACCTGCCATGGATATTAGAGGGCTTCCTGGAGGAGGTGTCAGTTGAGGAGACCCTAGGAAGGTAGGACTTAGTCCAGTGATGGAGAGGAGCCACAAAATCCAAGGGGGAGAAATTGGCACCCAAGGTGAGGCAGCAGAAGAGGTCTTGCTCAGTTAGGTGCCCACAACTGGCTGGAGTTCAGGCTGAGGGCAGGGGACCAAGGGTGAGGCTAAAAATGGGGTCAGGAAGGGCCTTCTGTGTTTGAGTTTTAGCTCAAAGCCCGTGAAAAGCAAGGAAAGACGTGACCACATTGGTTATGATCTGCTCACCAGCCTTATTTTTCCTATGGAATTTAACACTCATCATCCATGTGACTTTCACTGGGTGACTATGAGGGTCCTGGGAGGACTCCAACCATCGGAACTCAACTTGTACTCTATGTCGCTTCTTTGAGTCTTCCAGTCTTAAGCTGGGCCCACCCCTGAGATGCTTATGGATGCTACTATCTTGTTAATTAAGACTTTAACTTCTGAAGATTGCAGAAAAGCGTAGCTACACATTAAAATTATCCTCTGCAATATCCAACGAAGGAATACTAGAAGGAATGCAATATGTTTTTACTGTTTTAGGTTGCCAAGCTCTTGCATGCAAAGGCTCTGGCATCCAACAGCGATTCATAGTCTTTTCTCCTTCAAATACTCTGTGTTTGCCAGGCGATAAGCCAGCTCTTTGGTACTAGGGCCAGGCAGCAAAGTCCTGGGTCCTAACCGGGCTGGTATCTGCACTTGGGAGGAAGGGAAAAAATAATCCATGCATTTCCCATTGGCTTAGGAGAGCAGCACCACCTGCCTGGATCAGGGGTTGCTTGGTAGCTGAGTTCACTGAGACAGAAGCCACCACCAGCCCTGGAACGGCGACTGATAAGAAGCTTTCAGAGCACCATGGGGAGAATACAGGGGCCAGGAACGAGGCCCATTGGCTCTGCCGCTCTTGGAAACAGTAAAGATGTCATGGAAATCCAACTATAAGATCTAGAAAAACCCAGTGGAGAGCTTTAGGTGGTTTTGACTGAAATTTCAACCATGTATGCCTCCCTCTGTTAATGTGAGTCTAGGGGCTTCCTGGCTGAGCAGCTCAAGGGTGGATTCCCCAGCCAAGCCCAGCCAAGCCCAGCCCAGCCCAGAGACAGGGAGGTGGCAGGTCCACAAAGCCAACGGGCCATGCTCCGGCCCAGCTCTGTTCTCAGGGCCCTACTCCTTGCTGTACCCATTGCTGAGGCCTGGGAGTCTGGCTCCTCCCCATCACCCCAGGCCTCATCAAGTCTGCCCCAGCACTGAGGTGGCAGAAGTGTAGTGCGTTCAGACGCCTTGTCCCTACCCTCCCCCTCGCCATCCACTCAGGGTCCGGCTGTCCCGTGTCATCCCCAGGTGTCCCCAACTCCCTGCAACTCTCCCTTCACCCAGCTTGAGCCTACAGCTTCCTGGCCCCACTATCCCATCACCTGCTTTTGCTCCTGTCTGCACCTACCTTGTCCCCCAAGCCAACAGCCTCATGTCTCATCATCAAGACCACCGAGGCCCAGGGAAGTCAGAGGCAGGCCAGGGTCGCAGAGTGAGGGCGAGAACTCAGGGCCTCCTTCGCCAGCCTGGGCGCCCTGCCTCTTCCCACCAAGCTGCGGGTCCAGGCTGTTTCTACAGGGAGAGACGCTCATTGCTCTGTGTGTCCCCCCTGGACCTTGGTCAGACCAAAGCCACTTGAAGTTGGGGACAGCCTTGGAGGTGTTTGTATTCCGCAGGGGTGTGAGGGGGTGGATGCGGCTAGGACATTGGGGGCACCCTATCAAGACCTACAGCCTGGTGGGGGCTGGGTCTCTGTGCTTTCTTTCCTCAAGTCCTGAAGACTTGATGCTCTTTCAATCGCCTGTCTCTCCCTCTCCATCTCTCTCTGTGTCTCTCTGTTGTTGTCCCTCTCTCTGTCTCTGTCTCCCTGTCTTTCTCTACTGCTATCCCAATGTGTCTCTTGCTGTCTCTCCCCTCTGTCTCTCTCTGTCTCCCCGTGTCCCATGTCTCTCTCTGTGTGTCTCTCTCTTGTGTCTTTTTGCCCTTGTTTCTCTCTCAGTTTCTTTCTGTCTCTCCCTCTCTGTCTCCATCTTCCCCTCTCTGTCTCTCTGCCCCTCTGTCTCCCTCTCTCTGTGTGTCTCTCTCTGTGCCTCCCTCTTGTGTCTCTTTGCCCTTGTCTCTGTCTCCCTCTGTCTCTCTCTGTCTCCCCCTTTCTGTCTCCATCTCCCTCTTTCTGTCTCTCTCTACTCTCTCCCTGTCCCTATGTCTCTCTCCCTTTCTCTCTCCCCGCACTGACTGAGCTTTGAGACCTTCCTCTAGCCTGTCCCTCTTCCGGGATGGCTGCTCAAAGGTCTCTGAGGTATGTGGGATGGACCCACACCGCCCGGAGGGTTCCCAGTCCCAGGAGAAGTGGTGGTGGTGGAGGCGGAAGGAATTTAGAACGCCCAAAGCGTTAAGTGGCAGGAGATACTGACTCTTGTGGGCTTTAGTGTCTTTGTCTGCCTGGTTTTCAGGTATTCCAGAGGTAGAAACGTCACTTGTGTGAGCACACAGAATCGCTTTGGCTGAGCGGGTCGTGTCTGGCCAGCTGTGGGGCTGCCCTGGGAGAGCAGTGAGCTCGTGGTCTGCCCAGGCCAAGCTCTCCTGGATGCGTGACCCTGGGCCAGTCACCCCACACTTCCAGCCTGTTTCCTCCAGGGACCCTTCCAGCTCCTCTCTGCTTCTTATCAGCGCCAGGCTGGTTGCGGGGGAGGCGCGGGGCCCCAAGCACATTCCTTCCTCTTTTCAGGCTGGAGCAGGGCAGGTTGCACATCTGTGAGCTCCAGAGCAGAGGACCCAGCTCTACCTGGGAACCTTTCAAGATGCACACCGGACCCGGGGTCTTTGGGCAGAGCCTGGCTGGCCAAGATGCCCTGACTCTGAGCTTAGCCAGGACAGGGCTGCCCTCCCGGCCTGGCCATCTCCGGGTATTTGCAGTTGGCCCCAAGAGGAACTGGAGAGAGACTGAGCGCAGAACAGCTTAAATCCATTCACTGCTTGCAAAGCAAACCCAAGCTCTTTCCTCCCTGCTGGTGGGACAGTGGCAGAATCTTAGAAGAATGGGACCACTGAGTGTGGGGTTCAGGGCGCAGTAATGAGACTGGCCTGGGTCCAACACACGAGAGCTCACTCTGCAAAGAAGTCTGATTAGAGACCCCGATGCCAAGCCTGGCTCAAAGCAATTTGGGCACTGCTCATGGGATGCTTAGCCATGCTAGGAAATTTTTCCCGTGACTTTATTATCGCACGTCAAAAATGGCTCCCCCACCCAGCCCCATAACCTCCTCTGTGCAGAGCTGCATACCTCCTGCTGATCTGCCTTTAAAGCAGTGGCCACCTCTGAAGAGTGTGCTTAGGATGTACACCCTGTATAAGGCAGCCTCGTTGTCCCAGAATCTACCCTCAGAAAAGAGAGACCCCCTTTATAACGGAGTCCTTACCAAATCGCTCATGTTATAGGTCTCCCTCTCGATATTTTGCTTTATATTTAATAGACTTAATTTTTTAGCAGTTTTAGGTTTACAGAAAAATTGAGCAGAAAGTACAGAGAATTCCCATCTACTCCCTCATCCCGCCTCCAGCTTCCCCTATCACTAACATCTTGCATTGATTTGGTACATTTGCTACAAGTGATGAACCAACTGCAGTACATTATTATTTGCTAGAGTCCACAGTTTACAATAGGGTTCACTCTTGGGGTCATGCATTCTGTGGGTTTTTTTTTTTCTTTTTTTTTTTTTTTGAGATGGAATCTTGCTCTGTCTCCCAGACTGGAGTGCAGTGGCACGATCTTGGCTCACTGCAACCTCTGCCTCCTGGGTTCAAGTGATTCTCCTGCCTCAGCCTCCTGAGTAGCTGGGATTACAGGCACCCACCACCACGCCCAGCTAATTTTTGTATTTTTAGTAGAGATGGGGTTTCACCATGTTGGTCAAGCTGGTCTCAAACTCCTGACCTCAGGTGATCCACTCGCCTTGGCCTCCCAAATTGCCAGGATTACAGGTGTAAGGCACTGTGCCTGGCCAGTTTTGTGAGTTAAGACAGTAGTACAATGACATGTATCCATCTTTACTGTGTCATATGCAATACGGTCAGCCCTTTGTATCCGCAGGTTCTTCATCCACTGATTCAACCAAGCACAGATCAGAAATAAGAATTTGTGTTCTCTAAGTCTCCTGTGCTCCACCTATTCATTCCTTCCTCCCCCAAGCCCCTGGCAACCACCCATCATCTTACTGTCTCCACAGTTTTGCCTTTCTTGGAGTTACAGAGTTGCAGTCACACAGTATGCAGCCTTTTCAGATTGTCTTCTTTCATCTGGTAAGATACATTTACAGTTCTACTACGTCTTTCATGGCTTGACAGCTCATTGTTATTTTTATTTATTTATTTTTTTTGAGACGAAGTTTCACTCTGGTTGCCCAGGCTGGAGTGCAATGGCAAAATCTCGGCTCACTGCGGCCTCCACCTCACAGGTTCAAGTGATTCTCCTGCCTCCACTTCCTGAGTATCTGGGATTACAGGCATGTGTCACCACACTCAGCTAATTTTGTTTTTTTAGTAGAGGAGGGGTTTCTCCATGTTGGTCGGGCTGGTCTCGAACTCCCGACCTCAGGGGATCCGCCCACCTCGGCCTGTCAAAATGCTGGGATTACAGGTGTGAGCCACTGCGCCAACAGTTCGTTTGTCTCTTCACTTACTGAAAGACATCCGGGTTGCTTCCGAGTGTTAGCAATTGTGCATAAGCGACTGTAAATGTCTGTGTGCAGGTTTTGTGTAGAGATAAGTTTTCAACTCCTTTGGGTAAATATCAAAGAGCATGATTGCTGGATCATGAAAAGAGTGTGTTTAGTTTCATAAGAAACCACCAAACTGGTTTCCAAAGTGGCTGCACCATTTTGCATTCTCAGCAGCAGTGATGAGAGTTCCTGTTTCTCCACATCCTCACTAGCATTTGCTGTTTTTGATTTCGGCCACTCTAATAGGTATCTAGTGGTGTCTCATTGCTGTTTTAATTTCAATTCCCTAATGACGTATGATGTTGAGCATCTTTTCATATGTTTATATTGCATCTGTATATCTTTTTTTTTTTTTTTTTTTTGAGACAATGTCTGGCTCTGTCACCCAGGCTGAAGTGCAGTGGCACAATCTCCGCTCACTGTAAGCTCCGCCTCACCGGTTCAAGCAATTCTCCTGCCTCAGCCTCCCAAGTAGCTGGGATTACAGGCACCTGTCACCATGCCCAGCTAATTGCCATCTGTATATCTTCTTTGATGAAGTCAATTTTTTTTTTTAACAAAGAAACATGGTTGGAAGATGTTGGGTAAAGATACTAGTTGCCTGCCTGGTGTTTATTCTTTCCTAATTCTTGAGTAAGAGAAACTCAATTTTATTTGGGGCAGCAACATACCCTACTAAAAGACTGTGGACTTCAGCAAATAATAATGTGCCACAGTTGGTTCATCACTCGTAGCAAACGTACCTACTGACTTCTGAACCTCGCAGGAGTGGGGCCCTTCAGCAAGAATAGACCTGGCCCCTCTTAGCATCCCTGGGGTTCCTATCCCAGGACGTTAAGGACGCAGGACCCATTTCTCCCTTAAATCACTCTGGGAAGCCACGAATCATGGAGTCATAAAGTCTCGGGCTACTGGAGATTTTATTTTCCCAGCCTCTCCTTTGGCCAGATGTGGCCACGTGGTAGGTCCAGGCCAATGACCCATAAGCAGAAGTGCTGGGTGGAGTTCCAGGGACACTCTCTCAAGGGAGTTAACTCAGATGGGAGCTGTGCTCCTTTCTTCCTTCTGCTGCCTGGAACTCAGATGTGATGGCTGAACTCCAGCAGTCAGGTTAGACCATGAGGTGTTCTTGGGAGGGGAAATGGCACACTACGATGGTAGAGCTGAAAGACTGAAGAAAGAGCAAGGTCCTTGGTGCCTGTGAAGCCCCCATACAACCTCAGACTATTCACCACCAGACTTCTTTTATGAGAGAGATAAAGAAACTTCTATGCTCTATAAGACACACTGACTTCGGACTTTCTATTACAAGCAGTCAAATGTACTCCTATCTGAAAGAGATGCAGTAGCAGAAACAACCTCAGTCTCTGGAGACTCTCAATGCCTATGAAAGGTGCCATCGAGAGGTGAGGACATCTAGCATAGCCTTAGAATTCTCCCTGGGACCATGGCCTCATAACTGTAAATGTCCAGTATGCAGGGCCCAAGTACTTTTTGTTTTATAGATGGGGTCTCACTATGTTGCCCAGGCTGGATTCAAACTCTTGGGCTCAAGGGATTCTCCCCCCTTCAACCTCCCAAGTAGCTGGGATGACAGCTGCATGCCACCATGCCCAGCCCGAGTCTTTTAAAGACCACTTGTTTTGGGGTCTCCACTGTAGACCTATAAAAGAAATGAGAGAACACTTGCCCCACCTTTACGGGAGTGGCTTCTTGAATGATGGACAGGTGCCAGCTAGCCTAGACAGGAGAAGAGCTGCACTCTGCAAAGTGTTGCCATAAAACCATGTCATAATATGTGAGATGGGAAAAGCGATACGTCTGCATCAAAGCATTTCATGTAATACACAAATGTAAATGTGTGTATGTGCAACTAGATCAGTGAGTTGGACTAGATAAGTAGATGTCTCACAGTTTCATCTATGTCCCTGAAAGTTCATGTGTTCAGGTTCATTGCTCATGACTCAAACTCCTTTTGAAGCTTCTCTTTGGGAAAATGGGCACCCACCACCATCTATTCAGGATCACCAGGTGTATTCCGCAAGCCTGGGCAATAGCTGTCTTGTAGAATAGGTGTGTATCCCCCTTGGATGACAGCAAAGACTTGTTTTGTTAAAGAATATATAAAGAATATATTTGTTTAGAAAAGGAATCACATTATCTTATCATTAGTAGCATTTGATAAATCCTAATCATGTGGATAATTCTAATAATATATTCTAATCACGTGGATTCTTACGATAGCCTAATGATAGTGATGATGATGTTCTAGTGACGAACCTAACAATCTATTCTAATCGTGCAGGTGTCCTGTTGGTATGAGATGCCCTATGAAAGCATCCTTGATCACCCTTCTCGCCTTGGATTTTAACTTGACACCTGTCCCTAATGGGTCATTCATGGGTCTTTGATAGAATGGCCACTGATCACCTCCTGAAGTGGCTCTGACTGGGGTCAGATAACTCAGGCCCAATTTTCCCAGCATCTCAAGCCACGTGCTTCCAAAAGCATGGTTTTGATAACATGTGCTGTAGGCATTGCCTGAACCCTGACATGATGGCCACACCAACTTCTGGACCTCTCGGGAGTGGGGTCCTTCAGCCCGAGTAGATCTGGCCCCAGTCAGCCTCCCTGAGGTTCCTACCCCATGACGTGAAGGACACGGGACCCATTTCTCCCTTAAATTGCTCTCTGAAGCCATGAGTGTTCCTCTTCACGGAGTCATAAAATCTCAGGCTACTGGAGATCTTATGAGACCCTTTCTTTCATTGAAGGCCCTCCAAAGGAATGCTGTAGCTTCAGACACAGCCTATGCTCTGTCCATGCAATACAACCAAACTTACCAGGTATGGAAGAAGTAAGAAAATAAGTGACCTGCTGCTTAGATAGTGCTGCAGGTTGAACTGTGTTCCCCAAAAAGATATGTTGATGTTCTCATCTCTGGTACCCATTAATGAGAACTTATTTGGAAACAGGCCCCCTTTGCATATGTAATTAGTTAAATTAAGATGAGGTCATGCTGGAGTAAGGTGGGCCCTAATCCAATAACTGGTGTCCTTATAAGAAGATGAAACACAGACACAGAGGAGAAGGCCATGTGAAGATGAGGCAGAGACTGGAGCAATGCAGCCACAGTTGAGAAATGCTAGAAGCCCCCAGAAGTTGGAAGAGGCAGGAAGGATCCTCCCTGAGAACCTTCAGAAAGAGGCAACTGACACATTGATTTTGAACTTCCAGTCTCCAGATCCACTAGAGAATAATTTTTTTGTTGTTTCATGCCACCAAGTAACTCTTAGTCCAAGGCCATAGCTGTGAGAAGCTGGCACTGGCAGCGGGGGTGGCAGGGGGGCACAGTTGTAAATCTTGGGTATGAAGGTCCAAGTATTAACAGCAGGAGCTCTGATGTCAGAGGGAGGAGAAGAAGCGTGCCCCAGTTCCAAGAGAAAGAAGGAATTCACCTTTCCTCTGTCTTGTTGTTCTACCCAGGCCCTCAATGGATTGGATGGTGCCCACTCACACTGGGTGAGGGTCAATCTTCTTTACACAATCCACTGATTCCAACGCCAATGTCTTCTGGAACCACCTTCACAGACACACCCAGGAATAATGCTTTACTACTATCTGAGTATCCCTTAACCTGGTCAAGTGGACGCTTAAAATTACCCACTACATTGTTTAATTTATTACTAGGGATTTTATAATTTGGGTTGCTATTGTGAATGTCTTTATTTTGTATTATATTTCCTATGTGACTCTGGTTGGTGTATAAGGAAGTTATTGATTTTTGTATAATTACTTTCTAACCAGCCACCTTCTGAATTCTCCTGCAATACAGCCTAGTAAGTTTTTCATGAATGCTCTAGGATTTATACATAGATAAAATAATTATATTTTGTCTCCTCCTTACCAAAACTACACCTCTGTAGGAACTTGTAGCAATAACAGCGGGGCATTCTGCCCTGTCCCTGACTCTAGTGGAAACGTGTTTAGTGGTCGGTCACTGAGTACAAAGGTGGTTGCTAGTTTCAAATGGATATTTTCATCGTGGCAAGGAAGTATCCTTCTGGTCTTCACTTACTAAAATTTCCTTTTCTTTTCAAATCAGAAATAAATATTGAATTTTATCAAATGTCTCTTTGGAAATTATTCAAATGATAGCAGGGATTTTTCCTTCTTTTGGCCCATTAATGAGAGGAATTATTAATAGATTGTCTAATACTGAGCCCTGCTCCCTTTCTTTGAATAAAACTTGACTGTTTATGCTGTATGCCTTAAAATATTCCGTTAGACTTTGCATTATTTTATTTGAAATCTTACTTTGTGAATTTATGAATCTATGTTTACAAATTAGGTATGTCTGCAGTTTTCTGTGGTGTGAATAGTGAAACTCTTCATCCTGTATTTCAGTAAGAGTGGTCTACATGGTATAGGGATGACTGATAACTTGAGGGCTTGACGGAATTCAGCCTCCTTGGAGGACAGTTCTTTGATAACTTTTCAATTTCTCGTATGGGTATTTGTCTTTTCAGGTTTTCAACCCCTCCTTAATTCAGTAATTTTGCCACTTGTATTTTTCTAGGCAATAGTAGCCACATCATAGGCACCCAGTAAACATGAAGTCATTTATCAGCCATGGGTCTTCCACAGCTTCTTTGTAATTGTGTGAATTCTCCACCTCTGTGGCAGAGTCCCTGTTCTCGTTCTTATTTGTTCTCCTTTTTTATTCCTTAATAATGAAAGCATTTAATATGTCTCTAAATTCAACCTTGACCACATCCCATAAATTTGGATGTCTGTAATTTCAGTTTTTACTTCTGCTTTGACCTAATTTAGAATAGTGTTTTTTAAAACCACATGGTTGGGTTGTAAATTTCTGATTTTATTGCTTTGGTATCATAGAGTGTGATTTATATAAACATAAAACTGTTACAATAAGAGCCAGAAAATGTGCATTCTCAATTGGTAAGGTAATAAACACACACACATAAAGGCATTTATTAATTATAATTTTACCTATTATAGTTACGATTATGTTGTATACTCTATTTTTTGCCTATTGCACAGGCCAAAGACTGAGAGAAGTATGTTCAAGATATCTTTAGCACAGGCCCACAAGCACTTACCCTATCCACTGCAGCAAGCTATAAATCAAAACTCAGAGTGTTCTAGTTTTTAGAAAAGTAACATAGGGCATTCTATGTAAAGCCCCCAGACAGATCGGAGGCAGGACCCCATAATCAAATCCAGTGATGTTTCTTCAGTGAAATACACGAATATCCACACTGAGTGAGATAAGACTATAAATAGCCTCCTAACAGCTCAAGTCCAGTTTCACTCCCTAGCTGGTGTCAGGCTTATGAAAAAGTTTTGCCTTTCAGAGTTTTTTGAAAATCAAATGATGAAAAGAAGATTTGAGGCCTTGATGGATTTCTCTCCATTTCTCCCTATATTTCTAACCATGTTTACATTATATATTTTAGGGCATAATTATCTATCACCAAGAAGCTTAAGTCAGTATATCTTTATTTTGAATTTTATCATCCATAAACATAGCCAATAATATGCACCTATAGTCCTAGCTACTTGGGAGACTGAGGCAGGAGGATAACTCGAGCCCAGGAGTTCAAGTCGAGCCTGGGCAAGACCTGTCTCAAAATAAATAAACAAATAAATAAAAGTAAAAATAAAATTACCTTCTTTGTTCTACTTCTGTTTTTGCTATTGAATTTTACTCGGGCCAATGTTAACATTGTGACCTTTTTTTTTTTTTTTTTATGAGGCAGAGTCTCACTCTGTCACCCAGGCTGGAGTAGAGTGGCATGTTCTTTGCTCACTGCAAGCTCTGCCTCCTAGGTTCAAGCAATTCTCATGCCTCAGCCTCCCAAGCAGTTGGGACTATACGCATGTGTTACCAAGCCCAGGTAATTTTTTGTATTTTTAGTAAAGACAAGGTTTTGCCATGTTGGCTGGGCTGGCCTCAAACTCCTGGCCTCAAGTGAGCCGCCTGCCTCGGCCTCCCAAAGTGCTGAGATTACAGGTGTGGAGCCACCATGCTCGGCCCCTTCTTTCTTTGTATTTGCATTTATTTAGTATGTATTTACCTACACATTTTTTCACCTTTTGAGCAACTATGTTTTAGGGGTATCACCTGGAAATGGCAGATAATTGAATTTTAGAGTCTCCTTAATAAAAGAGTATATCCCATTTACATTTATTATTATAACCCAGATATTCAGTCCTATTTTGTCTCTTTATTCAATGATTGTGTGTGTGTGTGTGCATTTCTTTTTGTTTATTTTGTTTTCTGTCTTTGATACATTGTATTAGCCTGTTTTCACACTGCTATAAAAAAAACTACCTGAGACTGGGTGATTTATAAAGAAAAGAGGTTTAATTGATTCACAGTCATGCATGGCTGGGAGGCCTCAGGAAAATTACAATTATGGCAGAAGGTGAAGGCAAGGCATGTCTTACGTGGGGGCAGGAAAGACACTGTGCAAGGGGGGGATGGCCACACACTTTTAAACCATCAGATTCCACGAGAAACTCACTATCACCAGAACAACATGGGGAAAACTCCCCGATGATCCAATCACCTCCCACCAGGTCCCTCCCTTGACATGTGGGGATTACAATTTGAGATGAGATTTGGGTGGGGACACAGAGCCAAACTATATCTTATGTTGAATATACATTAAGTTGAACCCTATGAAATTGCCTATATTGAACTCTTTTAGACTTATAAAAATGGCAATTTCATAGGATTTAACCCAATCAGTCTCCTGATCCTTATTTGGGTGGGGGGGATTCTGCAATAAACATTTTCAGACAGTGATCCTCATCTTTCAGATACTGTTTTGTTTCTCCTATTTTGCTCCTTATTGGTGTTTTTGTTTCTTTGTTTGTTTTTTGTTTGTTTTCTGGATGTTTGTTTGTTTGTTGGTTGGTTGGTTTACTGGTTTGCTTCCTTTTTAAAATCCCTGAACAAAGCAAGATCTGTAAAGGCATCATGTTTTTAAATGATCAGGCAAATAATTGTACTTGGTGGATTTCCTTTCTCAGCTCCCAAACAGGGAAGCAAATGAGGTGATCAATTCCCAGTCTAATTCCCAGTTTCTTTGGCAGAACTTACCTAGTGCACTGCTCTCTGTGGGGTTAAATTTTTGTCTGTTCTTCTCTGATGTTGACATGAAGCTGTCTCTCAGTGCCATCTCTGGTATCATATACTTTATGGGTCAGTACCTGTGGGGACATTTCATTGGAACTTGGAGAATTATCTATGGTTGGTGGTCTGTACCAGTTAGCCAATTCATATCCCACCAACCTATGTCATCATGTCCCATTTAAAGTTTTGTTCTTAGGCTAGGCATGGTGGCTCATGCCTGTGATCGCAACACTTTGGGAGGCTGAGGAGGGAGGACTGCTTAAAGCTAGAAGTTCAAGACCAGCCTGGACAACATAGCAAGACCCCATCTTCACAAAAAATCAGCCAGGTACAGTGGCATGCACCTATAGTTCCAGCTATTCAAGAGGCTAAGGTGGGAGGATCTGCTTAAACTCAGAAGTCCAAGGCTGCAGTAAGCTATGATGGCACCACTGCACTCAGCTTGGGCAACAAAGCAAGACCTTGACTCAATAATAATAATAATAAAGTTTGGTTCTCTGAGTCATCTTGAAACTTTAACATATGCACATAAACATGAAATGCTGAAAGCAAAGGAGGCAGAAAGAAGCCCTTAACAAAAGCCGAAGGCAGATGGCTTCCTCCAGACACATAAAATAGAATTTAATCTCTTAGTCTCACAATGAGGAAACTTCCCTTGCAACAAGTCAGGGTGATATTCCTAGCAAATAATCTGAAAAATTGTGACATCTGGTTTTAGCCTTAAAAATAATGTTCATATATCAAAAGCTCACTGTTATTAGATGAGAAGTCAGACATGGAAGAGGCTTGGCCACATTCTCTGTTAAGAGAAGCAGGATTCCTGCCCCTAAGCTCGCCAGTAGCCTCCATTTGTTATTGCTGAACATCAGGCCCATGTCGCCGTGTTCAGCCTGCACGTCAACATCTGTTGCAACAACTCTGCCTCCAAGTATTACACACTCAGCACCCACTCCACCGGGATTCGCTGGGATGTGAACCATGACAATGAACCAATGATTGTACTTCACCTAGGCTTTTCCAAATGGGGCCCAGATGGTGAGTTATGAAGGACATAGGGTGGCCCTCAGTTTTCCCCCCTGGCTGCTGTCACAATGGGCTCTTAAAACTGTGAATCTGGGACAAGCGCGGTGGCTCACGCCTGTAATCACAGCACTTCGGGAGGCCAAGGCAAGCAGATCATGAGGTCAAGAGATAGAGATCATCCTGGCCAACATGGTGAAATCCTGTCTCTACTCAAAATACAAAAATTAGCTGGGCGTGGTGGCGTGTGCCTGTAGTCCCAAGCTATGGGGGAGGCTGAGGCAGGAGACTCGCTTGAACCCGGGAGGCAGAGGTTGCAGTGAGCCAAGATCGTGCCACTGCACTCCAGCCTGGCAACAGAGCGAGACTCTGTCTGAAAAACAGACAAACAAACAACAACAAAAATAAAAATAAAAATAAAAAACGTGAATCTGACCAAGCCACTCCCTGCTTAAGAAACTGCAGTGTTTCCCACTGCTGGGGTACTGTGGCCAGACTCCTTAGTGGAGCCCTAAGGGACCCTCATGAATGGCTCACCAGCCCCTACAGCTCTTCTAACTCTTCTCTGAGGAAGAGTTACAGCTATTATTATTTTATTTTATTTTATTTTATTTTATATTTTATTTTATTTTATTTTATTTTATTTTATTTTATTTCTTTTATTTTATTTGAGATGGAGTCTCACTCTGCTGCCCAGGCTGGAGTGCAATAGGGTGAACTCAGCTCACCATAACCTCTGCCTCCCAGGTTCAAGCAATTCTCCTGCCTCAACCTCCTGAGTAACTGGGACTACAGGCGCGTGCCATCATGCCAACTAATTTTTGTATTTTTTTAGTAGAGACAGAGTTTTGCCATGTTGGCGAGGCTGGTCTCGAACTCCTGACCTCTGGTGATCCACCCGTCTCGGCCTCCCAAAGTGCTGGGATTACAGGCATGAGCCACCGTGCCTGACCTAGTTACAGCCATTTTAACCCCAGCCCTCCCCACTGTCCCTGGCTGTCGCTTTTCATGGGCTCCGCTGCTTCCAGAAGCCTGGCCAATCCACCAGAAGGCCATCCTCCCTCCTAGCCTCCTCCCTGTTTTCCTGCTAAAACCCAATGCATCCCTGGGCACCTGCCCCTGTGTCTGGTGAAGCCCTCCCTGATATCCCAGGCAGTCTTCTGGATCCCTTCAGCATCTGTTTCCCCATACAGCAGGTGCCACATGGTACTCCAAGCCATGGCTTCATGCCTTCAACAGCACCATCACCCTGAGCTTCCAAGGACGTACCCATGCACCCGTTGTCTTGAGGAGGCAACGTGGCCCAGAGCACGGGTTTGGGCTCAGACTTCCCAGACACACACCCTTGGGCGAATTACTTCACCTCCCCAAGTCTACTTTCCCCATCTACAAGTTGAGGTCTCAATAGCACCTGCCTCATTCTGCAGACCCAATGGGCGTGTGTTTGTGACATGCCTCTCAGTAGCGCCTGTGACAGAGAATGAGCATGTGTTTTTGTTGTTGCCATGATTGTACTGTTATTCTCAACACCTTTGTCAGCCCAAAGTCAAAAACAGTGCCTGATACAGTTTAGAGGAATGTCTGTGCTCTGGACAGTGGAGCCACATTCTCCCCCCTTGTTTTATCTGATGTTTCGTTCATCCTTTTGACTCATCCTCACGTCCTGTCTTGCCAGGACTCATGGGCAAGGGCTGGGTCTGGGCTAAGAGATGCGGCTTCCAAAAATATGGGTCTGAAACCATTGTGGACTGATGGCTTCCTTGATTTTTAAAGCTGTTTGCAAAGCTACAGCAAACTACGTATGGGCAACATACACCCTCTCCCTCCCTGCTGTGGTTATCAGCCGAGAGCTGCCACTTCCCTGCCGTTCTTGGCCTTCTGAAACTTCCTTTGCATCCCGATCACATATTTTTGTTTTCCTCCAGAAATCAACAAAGCACCAAAAAACACAACTCGACAGAAAACCCAGCAGAATTTTGATTTTTAAAAATTGCAAATAGCTCCTTTCCCTTCTACTCCTTCAAATAACTAACTAGGGACAGGCCATGCTTCCTCTGATCCTATTCAGGAAATGAATTTTGATGACCAGAGTTACGTGGATGTGTGGTATGTTTCCCCATCCGTGGGAGTTCTCTAGCCATGGACACTTTTTTCCAGTCCTATAAAGACCTTGCTGGAACTGGACACAGGAGAGTTGAGTCAAGTTCCTCAAGTCAGTTCTGGATCTTCGATTGACGAGTTCAAGTTCTCTGCGTGACCCAAGGCTGAATCATCCACAGTTTGGCCTCTGCCCAGTAGATTGAACTTAGGTACTGTAGAGCAGCTACATAATTTTTATAATAAAATCCATCCACCAGGACAACTCATGGCTGGCCTAGGATTACGGACCCAGTGGAATGGTTGTGGTCATTATGGCATTGTTTTTAATGGCAAATTTTAGGACCCTCAACCCCAAAAAGGAACCAGACCCAGAAGGTTCACGGGGAACAGCTCTTAGACCTTTCATCCCAATGCTGTTTAAAACTTGAACATACAAGAAGGAAGAAAATTTTTAAAATTATTTTTATAAAGCAAGTATAACATTGATACCAAAACTTGATGGGAGCTTTGGATAAAATTTCTTATAAATATCAAGGGGAAAATCCAAAGTAAAATATGAACAAATAGAATTCAGAAGTACATGAAAAGAAGACTACATTCACACTGGGAAATATGTTAATAAAATTGATTGTATTAATTGACTTGAGGGGAGGTAATCAAATGATTGTTTCCATAGTTGAAAAACACTTGAAAAATTCCTAGTTAAACACTCAATAAAAAAGAATAGATGGAAATATCTTTAATCTTACAAAATATTTCCATCTCAGCCAGCTTCCTCTTAATACAAGAAAGATGAAAGGTATTGCTACTAAGACAGCAACAAGCATTATCAACACTGTTATTTAATTGTTGCAGAATTACTAGCAAATACAACCAGAAAAGGTAAATAAATTCAAAGTATAAAAATGGAAAAGAAGAAAAAGTCTTAGTATTTGCAGGTGATATCCTTATATTCCTGAAAAACCCCCCAAAATACATTGAAAGGCTATTATAAGCAATCAAATGCATCAATAAGTGAGCAGACTATATTAAAAAATCAGTAGCTTTCACACACACACACGTGCACACACACACACCACACACAATCCAGAATCTGCATCTCAGTTAATTTTTTTAAAAGATAAAATGCTAGGAATAAGCATAAAAGAAATTTTTAAGATCTATATTTTTTAAAACTCTTAAGAACTATTGAAGAACACAAAGGAAAATAATCAATTGGAAAAACAACCCAAATTCTAGAAGCCAATTCTCACTATGTTAATTTTCAAAGTCAACTTAACCCCGTTGAAAATACAAATAGCTTCTTTTTCTCTAACCAGACAAAGCAATGGTAAAATTCATGTGGAAAAATAAATAAGATAGCAAGGAAAACCCTGAAAAAGGAGAAAAGAGTGTTATAATCTTGGCAGATATTTAAACATATTATAAAGCATCAGTCCATCAATGATAGACTGGATTAAGAAAATGTGGCACATATACACCATGGAATACTATGCAGCCATAAAAAAGGATGAGTTCATGTCCTTTGTAGGGACATGGATGAAGCTGGAAACCATCATTCTCAGCAAACTATCTCAAGGACAGAAAACCAAACACCACATGTTCTCACTCATAGGTGGGAATTGAACAATGAGAACACTTGGACCCAGGGTTGGGAACATCACACACCGGGGCCTGTCGTGGGGTGGGGGAAGGAGGGAGGGATAGCATTAGGAGATATACTTAATATAAATGACAATGGGTGTAGCACACCAACATGGCACATGTATACATATGTAACAAACCTGCACATTGTGCACATGTACCCTAGAACTTAAAGTATAATTTTAAAAAAAAGAAAAAAAGCATCAGTCATTAAAACAGTATGATATCAGAAATAAATAGACCACTGACAAGGTATGAAAAGTTCAGATAGACCCGGAATACACATGACACTTCAGTACGTGGAAAAGAGGGCATCTTAACCAATGGGGAAGAGATGGCCACAAATGGTGTTAGGACAATCAGGGACCTTGTCACATAGCTCAGATGAATTCCACATCGATCAAAGGTTCAAATGAGAAAAGTAAAGGAAAAAAAGTATAAAAGTGCTACAAGAAAACATGAAAGAATTATTTTACAGCTAGACGATGGGGAAGGCCTTTAAATTATGACTAAAAATATAAAAGGGATAAAAAAAAGTTTAAATTACATGAAAACAAAAACCTCCCACATGTTAAAAAAAAAAAGCACCGTAAGAAAAACCAAAAAGCAAGACTAAATGAAATCTTTAGCATAGGCCCTACTCCAATAAAACTGGTGTCCTCACAAGAAGAGGAGATTAAGATGCAATTTCAATTTATGAAGCCTACACTGTGGTTATCCAACTATCTATAAATGTTGTCAATTTTGATGGTGTAAAGTTAAAAGTACAGTTAGGAAGGGGAACAGAAAATGACCCTAATCCAATATAACTGGTATCCTTATAAGAGGAGATTCAGACATAGTTTCAATTTATGAAGCCTGAACTGTGGTTAGCCAACTATCTATAAATGTCCATTTTGATGGTGTAAAGTTTAAAGTACAGTCAGGAAGGGGGAAGAGAAAATGAGGAGATGTATGTTATAGACTGAATGTTTGTGTCCCTCCAGGATTCATATGTTAAAGCCTGACAGTGTGGCTGTATTTGGAGATGGGGCCTCTAAGTAAGTGACTAGGGTTAACTGAGGTCAGAAAGGTGGGGCTCTGATCCATTAAGATTGTTGTTTTTATAAGAAGAGACACCAGAGAGCTCCCTCTCTCTCTCTCCATCTTCCCCCACTGCCAGCCACATGAGGACACAGCAAGAAGGCTGCAGTCTGCAAGCCAGGAAGACAGCCCTCACCAGCAACCAACCCTGCCACCTTGATTTGGAACTTCCAGCCTCCAGGACTGTGAAACAATAAATTCCTGTTCTTTAGGCCAATCAGTCTGTGATATTTTGTTATGGCAGCCATAAGCATCTCACAGAATGGTGAATGGAAAGACACCACCAGCCCTTGCTGTGTCCTGTTCATGTACCATCGTGTATATAGATGTGGATATAATTCACTTACAATATCCCACCATCTCCTCCTGAAACAGTGAGATCAGATTTCATTTCCTCTGTGAGGCTCGTTTTTGAGTCAGTGATATCACTGTCATAAGATTGAAACAGGCTCTTAGGATTTTAGAACTGTAAGAAATGTTCGCCATTATCCCAGGCACCCTATCAAATCACGCTGATGGGGAGGTCTTGCTGATGGGGAGTGTTAGGGTTCAGTTGTGCTCCCCCAAAATGAATATGTTGAAGTCCTAACCCCCAGAGCCTCAGAACTGACCCCAATTGCCCAGTGACTGCAGTTGGACATGAGGTCTTCGCAGAGGTGATTAAGGTAAAATGAGGTCAGATGGGGGAGTCCTAATCCAATCTGACTTGTGTCCTTATAAGAAAAGGAGATGAGGACACAGATATGCACAGAGGGATCATCACATGAGGACACAGGGAGAATGCATGTCTACAAGCCGGAGAGAGACCTCAGGAGAAACCAGACCTTGACAGCCCAGCCCTCCCCAAACAACCCCATGTCTACACTAAAGTCCCCCTCCCAGCCTTCCCACCCACCCCCACCCATACAGAGTGTCCCCCACCCAGCACCTGATGGTGAGCAGATTCCAGGAATGAGATCCAAGGTACAATAAGAACTGGCACAGAGCACAGACAAGCCAAGGAGAAAAGACCAGAGAGGGCAGGGGGCTCCCCAGACAGAGGGCCTGGGGCTGTCCATGAAGGAGGGTGTCGTGTACATCTGTGAAGGGAAGGAAAGAAATGGAAAATCCTTTCTCAGAAGGAAAACGAAAGGAGACCCGTTCTCTGGGAGCTTTACTCAGCTACATCTTTCCCCTCGAAAAAGTCTCCGAAAGCTGTCATGTTCTTCACAGTCCTGTTCTCTGCACCATCTTGGATTCTCAAGTATTGTGAGAAAAATTTAATCCTTATGTTCCAGATTCATTTATACTAAAATCATCAAAATGCTTTCGTCTGTCTAAAGGGACTTTGATGTTCTTTTTATAGACGTATTCAAGCCCATTTTTGCTTTGAATCACGTTCTGGCAACTATAAATGAATGCAATCTCCTGCTCCCTGAATTCCGTTCTGTTTGATGGTTGGAACTCTCTAGAGTGGGGACGACACTCTGTGTGGCTTAATGAACTCACCTCTCTTCCTATTCAGCCAGACTGTGCTGCACGCAGAGGGCCAGAGGAGGCCACGTCTGCTCCGAGGGCCCACGGGGGCTTAGTGGGCCGCACGTGTTGCTTCCCGATCACCCGGTGCCCACACCGGCCCGGGTATAGACAATGAGCTCTCAACACCAGGTCCTCTGCCCAGCGGCTCTGGCAGCTCCTTGGGGCAGTGAAGCCGTCCCTCTCCAGCGGCTCTGGCAGCTCCCCGGGGCAGTGAGGCCGTCCCTCTGAGTGCTCACCATGCCAGGCGGCAAACACCCTTGTCTCCGGGTCCTGGTCTAAGAACCTCCCCCCAGTGTCTGTCTGGCTCAGTGCTTCCCAAAAGCGGCTGCATTTCAGAATTGCCTGGAAGCTCTAAACAAACCCAGATGGATTCCGCCAAAGTGGCAGTGGGTGGCCTTCATCTTCTTGCAAAACTGCCCCAGGTGAGTCTTCTGTGTGGCCAGGTGAGAACCACAGGTCCGGCCCAGTTCCATGCACACAGTAAGTGACTGTTGAATACGAAAATGGGAAACGCCTCCATGTAGGTGTCCAAAGGTACCTTCCTCCAAAACTTCCCCCACACCCCCTGCTCAGTCCCCATTGGCCGTGCGAAGGCCAGTCATCGGGGTGAAAGGAGGACAGCCAGGGAGCCTCCTTCTTGCTGCCAGGGTCCCCTTTCTGGGCCAGCCCTCCTTCCACAGCCCATGGGGGAGCAGATTGGCACCTCATTTAAGCTTTTTCTCTGGGGCTGAACTTTTAACTCTTTGTTTCCTGTGTCGTTGCTTTGTCTCCCCAGCCAGGTGTAAACCGCTGAAGGCAGAGGCCGCATCTCCAAGCTGTTGCCCTCTCCAGGGCCTGATTGGAGGCTGCACCGGGAGATGGCACAGGCAGGATGAGGTTTTGGCCTTGAAGGCCAGCTCTGCCAGCTCCAGGGACCTTGGAGAACAGATCCTAAGTTGGGTACATTCAGTCTCGGGGTGGGCAGAGACAGGCTCAGCCAGCCATAGTTCCTTTTCTCCTTCCTACAGACACAGTAATTGGCTCAGGGCGGTCATGTGACCCAAGCAGAGCGAATCAGAGTCTTCTTTGGGATTGCTCTGTGGGTGGTGGTGCAGACGAGTGTTCTTTCCACTAGAGTCAGAGAACAACAGAAGCCTGGAGCGCGTCATCTTCTCTGGCCATGTGACAGATGCCCGTGTGAACTGGCAAAGAGAAAGGAGAGAACATTCAGAGGAAATCAGAGCCAAGACAGAAAACAAAGCCTAATGACATCACCTGAGTGCCTAGATCCAGCCATCCCTGAAACCGCTTGACTTTGCCAGTCACAAGAGCCAAATGGGATCCTTTTGGCTCACGCTGGTTTTTGTAGGATTCTACCCCCTGCCACCAGGCATTTAACAGAGCACACTAAGGACTGTGCAGAGGACGCCACCAGAGAGGCAAAGGGGCTGACACAGTGAGCCTGAAGGAATGGGGTGCTTAGCCCAAAAAGAAGGGTGCTGTGCTGGTTGACTCCAGGTATTCAAAGGGCAGGTGAGAGAAGAATTTGCCCAAATGAGCAGCTTCACAGCGCCAGAGGTCGGGGTGGGTGTGTGGGACTCTGCTGTGAAGGAAGACTGCTCCACACAGCTTCACCCTCTCCTTGATCAACTCAGAGTTCTGTGGTGCAGACATGCACAGCTCAAGCTTCCCCATTCCACAGCCTATTTCAGGGACACAGATGGCTCAGCCAGCATCTTACCCACCCACCCACGCCCAGCACCCTCCCAGTAGAGGTGGTTGACATCCCAAAAAGCCTGCATTTGCTAGACATACGATGGGCTCCCCCAGGAACCCTCTCCACAGGCCCCACTCTTACTGTAACTCGCCCCAGCCCATCGAAGCTGATATGGCCCTAGCCAGATGCTGACAGTTCCGCAGCTTGCAGGGTGTGGGTGAGTCTGGGGTCACTTGGGGCCCTTGAGGCAGTAGGGTCTGTGTAATAAGAAGCCTGGCATTAAGTGTGGAAGCGGTCTTCTCTTGGGAGTGGAGACCTGGGTGAGAGGCAGTCCTGCCATAAAGAACTGGGGACCTGAAACCGTGTCTCCTGTCCTCCTTGGGCCTCTGATTTCTCAGGTCTGAATACCAACAAGCCTTTGGAGCTTATGCGGTCACAAGAGCTAGGACTACTGCACCAACTTCCCTTGGAGCCCACCCCATGTGTGACGGGCCCAATTGTGTCCCCAGAATTCATATGTAGAGGTCCTAACCCCGGTGCCTCAGAATGTGACTGCTTTAGAGATAGGGCTTTTATGAGTAATTACGTTAAAATGAGGTCCCCAGCACGGGCCCTAATCCCGTATGACTGTGTCCCTATAAGAAGAGGAGATGAGGACACAGACACACACAGAGGGTCAACCCTGTGAGGATACAAGGAGGAGATACCATCTACAAGCCAAGAAAGAGGCCTCAGGGAAAACCAACCCTGCCAACACTTTGATCTTGGACTTCCAACCTCCCGAACTGTGAGACGATGAATGCCTGTAGTTTCAGCCATCTACCTGTTTTGGCAGCTGGACCAACAACTGCACCAGGTCATGCCTCGGTGCCGTTGCTCCTGCTGGGCCCTTAACCTGGGGTGCCCGCCCTCTCCCACTGGCCAGACTCTGCCTTCCTCTTCCGCCTTCAAGGCATAAGTTGGTGTCACTTATTCTAGGAAGGCTCTCTGGTACACACACGCTCACACACACACACGCACACACACACACACACGCTCTCACATGCTCACACACATGCACACATACACACATGCTCACACACATGCTGACACATGTACACACATACTCTCACACACATGCTCACACACCCTGACACATGCTCTCACACATGCTCACACATGTTCACACATACACTCACATTCACATACACACATGCTGTCATGCACGCACACGCTTATACACACACACGCTCACCTACACACACGTGTTCTCTCACACACACGCTCACATACACACACATGCTCACACACATACGCTCTCACATGCTCACACACGTGCACACATACACACATGCTCACACATATGCTGACACATGTACACACATACTCACACACATGCTCACACACGACACACATCTCACACACACGCTCCTACATGCTCACACATACACACACACACATGCTGTCATGCACACACATGCTTATACACACACATTCTCTCACACACATGCTCACATACACACATCCTCACACACACTCACATACACACACATGTGCTCACATACACAGGCCCACACACTCACACAAACATGCTCACACACACGCTCACACACATGGTCATGCACAGGCTCACACACATGCTCACGCACAGGCTCACACACACATGCTCACACACAGGCTCACACACTCACATACACACACGCTCACACACACACTCACACATGCTCACACACACATGCTCGTACACACACAGAGTTGCCTCCTTCTGTTAGATGGTGGGCCCTGGCAGCAGCAAATGCCACCTTGGTGCCTCGCCTTGGCCATCCCATCACCATCTCCCTGTCCCTAGAGTCCCCAGGTGGACACCACCCACCTGCACTCAGAAGCCCAGCATCCCCTTCTACCTCACTGGGAGCACCTGCACGACCACAAAGGTCCCTGTAGTCCTTGGACTCAGCATCCAGCACCATGCGAGCGCCTTGGCTTTCAGGACTTGTCAGGTGAAGGAGTGACAGGCACATCCCAGCCACCATCACCACAGACCCGTGGCTGGGCACATGGTAGCCCCTTCCCAACTGCTTTCTTTCCCCAGAACTCCCAGGACCACATGCCTCGTCCTTACACTCTCCTTGCCAGACACAGGGACATGGCTACACGCAGACATTTTGGCCACTCCTGGACCTCTAGGGACTGTGTTGACTCAAGTCTTAATGGGGCTTATTAGAGATCTTTTTCTTCTTCTTCTTCAACAACAACAAAACGGACCCTACTGTGTGCCTGTCCTGGAAACAACGGACACCTTTTTGGGCAGGCTGGGCAGTGGAGACACAGAGCCGGCCCCACCCAGTGACCCTCCAGCCAGGAGCCACCATGCGAGAGTCGCCCTCCCAGCGTTCTGTCCCCTGAGAGGCGAAGTGCGGGTGCTGGCTTTGTCAGGCAGCTGAGCTCTTGGCCACCTTCCTAGGGGGTCCCGCAGGAACCTGAGGGTCTCTGAGAACCTGTCCAGGCTGTGCCCAAAGTTGGCCCTCCCAGTGATGATGTGAAGGGGGTGGTGACATCGGGCCTGCCCATGGTCACCCTTGATTTCTGCTTCTGCCTCAGAGGGGGGTGTGGGCTGCTCAGCCCAACCACAGGCTCCAGCAAAGCCACCTCCAGTCTGAATTTCCTTCACTTGCAAACCAAAGGCACATGGAGTGCCTGCCGCGGGAGGGGGCGAGCAAGCATCCTTCCCGCAGCCCTGGCGGTGGGACAGGGTGGGAACCCCAGGAGCATCGGAGTTTCTCTCTATGGACAGGCTAGCATCCCATCCTCTGTCCCCAGGGGATGCCCCTCTCCAAAGGGCAGCTCCAAGCTGCAGGGTCGGTACCAGCGCCCACAAGTCGGAGGGGGATGACTGGCCACAGGATGCAGTCCTCTGCTCAGGATGTCGTAACAAGGCCCACAGACCGAGCGGCCTGACAGTCGAAATGTATCTGCTCACAGTTCTGGAGGCCCCAGGTCCACACTGAAGGTGCCAGGAGGGTTGGTTCCATCTGAGGGAAACCCGTGCCACGCCTCTCCTTCACTGCTGGGGACCCCAGGCACTCCTTGGCTTGTCAATGGCCTCCTCTCCCTGCATCTCCCCCTGGTTGTCCCTCTGTGTGATTTCCCCTTTTCATGAGGGCCACAGTCATATTGGATTAGTGCCCATCCTAATGACCTCACCTTAATCATCTGCAAAGACCCTATTTCCAAACAAGGTCAGCTTCCTGTTCATGGTACCAGGGCTCAGGACTCCAGCATCACTTAAGGGGGCACAGTCTAGCCCATCCCACAGGATAGGGGAGGCTGGCGCTTCATGTTCCTTCCCACCAGGCCAGGAAGTGCATCGGCCCATGGGACTCCAGGCACAGAGTGTAGAACATTCAGGAGAAAGTCCTCTCTCTAGTCCACCAAAATCTCCAGGCCTCTGTGCACTGGGAGCTGAGGAAATGGCGTAGAATTTGTCTCATCTTATGGTGATTCCAAGTAGACACAGCATTGGTGCCAGACACAAGACACTGGCAATACCAGGCCAGCCTTTTAAAGTTTTATTATTATCATTATAATCATTGTCACTGTTACAGTTGATGCAGCCTGAGTTTTACTTAGAAAAAAGGAATGGCCATGAGCTTTTGTGAGAACTGGGGACTGATGTCAGGACAGGTGTCCCCATGGTGTGAGCACCTGGGGTAGGAAGGACTTGCTTATGTGCTCACGGCCACTGAGTCCTTGCGCTGTCAAGAGGAAGCAAAGTTCCCCGGAAATATGGCCAGAGGGATGTAACCACTTCCTTATGCATGGCATGTGGGTTCTGGGTCCCCATAGTTGGTGCTGACAGCCACCCAGCGGGCAGGAGTAGCATGGCTCTGCTCACTCTTGTGTCAGGCTCAGGGTCCAGTCAGCAGCCCCAACCTCTAGCCTGGAAGGGACTGGACAGGTGGTTGGTCATCCCTGGAGGGCCACTGACCAAGTGTGGCCCTGGTCAAATTAGGGTGTAGCTCTAATCTGATAGGACTGTGGCCCTATAGGAAGAGCAAGAGACACCAGAAAGCCTGCTCCCTCTCTTCCTCCACCATGCAAAGACACAGCAAGAAGGTGGCAGTCTGCCAGCCAGGAAGACAGCCCTCACCAGGAGCTAAACCCGGCAGGAACCTTGGTCTTGGATGTCTGGCTTCCAGAATTGTGAGAAAATTCTGTTGTTTAAGCCACCCAGTCTGTGGTATTTTGTTATAACACCCTAAGCAGATGGAGGCAGCTCTCCTTGCTTTGCTATTAATAATCATTTACCTAGGTACATGAATTCAGGTGTTCAGAAAGCTTTCCCGGCCAGGCATGGTGGTTCACACCTGTAATCTCAGCACTTTGGGAGGCAGAAGTTGGAGGATTGCTTGAGCCCAAGAGTTCAAGACCAGCCTGGGCAACATGGTGAAACCCCGTCTCTACTGAAAATAGAAAAATTAGCCGGGCATGGTGGCACACCTGTAGTCCCAGCTACTTGAGAGGCTGAGAGGTAGGAGGATCGCTTGAGCCCAAGAGTTCGAGGCTGTAGTGAGCCATGACAGCAACACTGCACTCCAGCACAGTGACTCACGCCTTTAATCCCAGCACTTTGGGAGGCCAAGGTGGGAGAATCGCTGGAGCCCAGGAGTTCAAGACCAGAAAGCTTTCCTACCCTTACCTCTCAATCTTAACACTCCATGGTGCAAACGTTTTGGGGGTAGTGGAGCCAGGCCAGAGCCCAGGGCTCAGCCCCCTGGCTCAGTGCTACGTCCCATACTCCAAAGTTAGATTTCAGAGTTGTTTGTGATCAGTCTACTTGGGCACTTGAGAATGAAACCCATTGCTCAGATTGAAAACAGAGGCCAGAGGAGTTAAACAAATGCCTAGAAGTCCGAGGAGCCTGGCTGTACATATTCATTTATAGCATAAACAAACTGACCAATTGTAATAAAATGGGTTAAAGAGGCCGGAGAGGCAAAGAGAGTTTCTGAGTTCCTGCCCGCCAGGCACACCCTGCAGGTTTCTCCAGAGATGTTCCTGTTCTCTTCGCAGCCAGGGATCTTCCCCTTGGAGTTCCCAGCCATGCACCTAATCCTGCCTCATGAAACTGGATCCCACCAGACAGCTAAGCCTTCGGATGCCTGTAATTCCTTGGCTAATGCTAGGCTTAATTAAGACATAGACTTTAATAGCATTCTCACCGATTACTTTAAGAAATGGCAGGTCTGAAAGATGATATTTCCTGGTGTGCAAAGATATCATGATGAAATCTCCAAGTCATCGTTTCAACACAGGAAGTTATCAGCTACCTGGGGCAGTGCCGGTCCTGCCGCACAATTGGCCCGCTGTTAGCAGCGTTATTTAAGAGGCTGAGGCGTCCATATTTCCCAGGAGCCGGTCAGTGGGGAAAAAAAAGGATCAATTGAGTATTTTAGCTCTGCATATAGGCCTTCTCGATGTTTGGTTTGCTTTGATGCAGGGTAAAAGTAAGCGTTATACGTTTGAACTTGTTGCTTTATCTTTTCCAGACTTCTGTCATGCCTCAAAGTCAGCTTAAAAAAAAAAAAAAAAAAAAAGTCGGCTTGAATTAAATTAGCATTTCTGCCTCTCTTCTTTTGTCTGTCTTTATGCCTTTCAGTTTTAAAAATAAGTATCATAGTTTTATAGAAATCGAGTACCAGAATCTTTACAGTTCCACATGGCATAGCTGCCACCCAAGTGGAACCTGAAGCTGAGCTCCCATTAGATCTGCAGACGCTCCCCATCAGTGTCCATCTGGTGCATCAGGGTTGCAGGGTACACGGGAGAGGAAACACAATTTCTATAAGGAATTGAGTACAGTTTCTAAAACAAGCTAATTTTTTCCACCATGAGGTGGTCTATCTCTGGCAGGGTGTTGCCCTTTTTATAACATGGGTCTCTGTTTTCGAAAGAAATTGTCTGTTACGTGCAAATTATTATTTTTGGAAGGAGGAAACCAAAATGTCAGTGCGTTCCTAAGCCACCCTAGGGGTAGGGGTGAGGGGACTTTCCTGGGATCCTTCTCCATCGTCCAAGCAGAATCAAAGCTGGGGCAAGATTTCACTTGGGTCAGCACCACCCTCCACCCCCATGTCTCCATCCCTGGAGCCTAGATGGATTCAGTAGAGTGATGAGTTAATACTAATTTCCTTCCTTAGCCAACTGGCCACTTAGGGCCCAAGGAAGGGACCTTCCGTGGGCGCTGACCAAGGCCAGCACCCACAGCAGGAAGAACTGCTGGCAACAGGCAGCTCCAGACCCCATATCTGCGCCTCTTGGGAGGGACAGTGGCCTGTGGAGTGGCACCCACATGGGAGCGTGTGCTTCCCAACAGAACTCTCACCGTGTAAACCCCTCCCTGCCTGGGACCCCGTGCCACATTCAGACCTCAGAAATTCATGTGTACTCAGGAAATTCAAACACATTATCATTCTCTGACATGCGGTGATGATGGTAATGACACTGGGAAGCCTTCACTCAAAGCAACCTCGGATGGAGCTGACCGAGCAAGTGTTAATAGGACCACCACTGATGAACGGGGAAGGAAGCAAAGCCAACCATATTTCCACTCCTCCTTGGCTCTTGATAACCCCCGGGCTCCATACCTCAGACCATCCCTCCCTGAGTCCCTCTTGGGAACAGGATGTGTGCTCTGGCTTTTGCAGAAGCCGCTGTTGCTTGGGACCCCCCCGCCTCCAGGCCCCAGGACTGTGGCCAGTCCTCGCCTGCCGTTGTTCTTTGGCAGGCCCGCTGGCCTCTCCATCAGGCAGCCACGTCCTCTGCAGAGATGCACATATTCGTTTATTTATTCAATTCATTTTGACTTATTCATCAGATTTAAACGGACTCTTTTTCATAAAAGCCCAAAGAGTAGAAGGGAGGTGGCTCTCCAGATGCAGGCGCTGGGCCCCATGAGTTTCCTGTTAACCCCTTGATGAGGTCCCTACATGTGCAAGACCATGGTGGCAGAGAGGAGGCCGAGAGCAGAGGCCATAGGAGACAACAGCTGCTTCACACCCAGCTTTGAGGGCCAGCCTGGCCAGGAGAAACCTGAAGGTGGGAACCTGCAGCTTCCTGGGCCCAGCTGAGCCTGAGGTGAATCCACATGTTTACAAGAGGGTGCAGTATGCAGGACCGGCCGCACAGCTCAGATGCAAACTCCCCTCCTACAGTCAAAGTCCAGATTCCTGGCTTGGCCTTCAAGTCTCTCCAGACCGACTACTTTTCCAGCATCCACTTCAGGGCCCTGTGGTCAACACAGCAGAGCAGCTGCTTTCTCATCCCCAAGCTCACCTTCCAGGTCCCCTGTGTTGGCCTGGCTTCTGGGAGCATCCCCTAGTCTCTGATGAAAGCTGCTAAGGACTCACAGCCATGTCCTGAGAGAATAATTGCCATTGACTGCGTGAAAGCCACCTGGCCTGGAACATCCCACCAGAACCACCCTGCCTGGGAGGGCCATAGTCAGTGACTGACTGACTGACCCTGGGGGTCTAAGGGCCCCCATGCCTCACTGTGGGACTGACTCTCTGATGCAGGTCACACTCCAGAGCCCACTGTGGGGCTGAAACCACCACTGTGCTGAGTCTACCCTGCCCCATCTAGCCTCTCTCACTTTCTTTCTCTTGAAAGCCCTCTGTCAATCAATCCCATGGACCCAAACCCTTGTCTCAGGCTCTGCATCTGAGAAGCCTGGCCAGAGACCCTGCCCTTTCATACCCTTCTGGTTTTGCTGCCTCTGTCCCCTCCATGGAAAGGTCTCTTTCTCCCTTATCACGGATTGAACTGTGTCTCTCAAATATTTATGTGTTGATGTCCTAACCCCCCATATCTCAGGATGTGACATTGTTTTTGGGAACAGGGACTTCAAAGAGGTAATTTAAGTCAAGTGAGATCACATGGGTGGGCCTTAATCCCATCTGATCGATGTCCCTATAAGAGGAGATGAGAACACAGACACGCACAGAAAGACCACCCTGGAGGACACAGGGAGAAAGTGGTCAACTATAAACCATAGAGAGAAGACTTAGGAGCAACCAGCCCTGTGACACCTTAATCTGGGACTTCCAGCCCCAGGACGGTGACAGGATCAATTTCTGTTGTTTAAGCCTCCCCGTCTGCAATAGCTCATCGCGGCAGCCCCAGCAGATCAAGGCACTTCTACATTCACTGACACTGCATTTGCCCTTCAGGATCCAGCTGACATCCACCTGCAGTGCCTCCCCGCTTCTCCAAGATAGAATCATTTCTGCAGCACATTCTCGTGCCCCTCTTAATATACATACCACATCCCCACTTGCATTATGCTAGTTATGTACATTCCTACACTCAGCAGAGACTTTGTCTTTTAATGTATTCATCCTTGCATTCCACGTAAGACCTACTAAATTGTCAATCAATGTTCGTCGAGTTAAAAATGGACTTGGATTGAATTTCTTGACTCCCTGGGGCAGGCCACCTTCCTCCTCCCCAGCAGGCCGAGCTCAGTGGCAACTCAGATGGTATCGCACACTGGCACAGTGCAGGATCACGCTCCGGTCTCCGACACCAGCCCCATTTAAATGACTCTGGGGACAGAGAATAGGAACTTAAATTTCTTTCCATGCAGCTGAAGGCTTCCTCCCAGGAAGTCGCTGACTGAACACACCTCACCGAAAAGATCACAGATGAAACTGAAACCCTAGACCCATCTCAGGTCCCCTAGGGGCTCCTGATCTGTGGGACTGGCTTCCCCTAAGACCCCCTTTGGGAGGGAGGCTGCTGGGAGTCTGTGCACCAAGAGGTCAATTGTCTGATATCACTGAGCCAAAGCTATCTGTTTAACAGACAACGTATCTGAGTGTCAGAATCAGCGACCATCATCCAAGATGCTGGAGTTTTTTCTTCCGCGTTGAAATGGATCCTTTGAGAGTCAGTCAAGGGGAAAGAATGTGGAAGGATGAAGCTCAGTAGAGCACCTCGGAGAAGGAGGCCCTCGGTTATAAGGGGGACATGAAAAATGGGGAATTTCCTCTCCCATCACACACTTCCCTCAGTTACCTCTACACCTCTCTGTAGAAAAACCACTCATTTGTTTTTCTGAAGACAGGAGGGCAGGGGGTGTGGGGATCATCACAGCAAGGCATGTTTCCTGAGAATGTTTTTGATTGTCAGGAGGAGACTTTTCGAAGTAAACGCATGAGAGTCTCCCTACCCCCACCCTCCATACGAATACTGGGGGCTGCTTTGCATAAGCAGCTTGTCGGCAGGAGGAAGGCAAGTCGATGCATCCCAGGATGAATGATACCCGCGCGGCCCTGGGCTTATGAACAATAGCTTTCTGGCCAGACAACATTAGCCACAGCCAGGTTGCATTTTTAAAAGAATGTTTGTGCATTTTTTTCTCCCTCCTAAAACTCAGAAGTCTCTTAAAAGGCATCAAAAGTGTTGAGTGCAGATATTCGGAATAAATCAACCCTTTTGCCCCCCAGTATGGTTGCCGTTGTAATAACAGTCTTGTTATTTGTTGGATACTTATGTAACTTAAGATGAAAAGACATCTTATAGCCTTCTGGCAAAATGATGGGAAACCAACGGCACACTGGAGGCCCCTTTACGCCCAGGAGGGAGTCAGTTTCGGGCCATGAGAAAGGGGCACTTTTCACTGCTCCTTGAGACCAACCTCCTGCCTTTCAATATTTCCATACAGCGACTTTTCATAAAGGCATGTAAAAAATACCTTGGTTAATTGGTTGTGATGAAAGAACATGATAACACAGTGGTCACGGAGACCCATTGAGGGTTTGTCCAAGAATTCGTTAAGTAACTGGTTTCTGAGTAGATTTGCTTAAATGTGCATGTTCCTCTCTGATTTGGAGGCATTTGGCAAGCTGAGGTTCAAAACAGGAAAGTCGGGTTCCAAGGCTCTAAGCAAATCAGTTCGTCTTAATGGGCCTCAAATGACCCAGCTAAGAAATGGGTCTAATTATACCCGCGGCCTCGGATTGTTGTGAAGTTTAATTAATGCTTGAAAATGTTTTGAGATCCTCGGATGAAAACAGACGACAGATGCAGAGTGTTATTATAGAATCCTGCTGGAGGCCTTCTTTTTCTGCAATAAAATGCTGTGGGCATTGTCTGAACTTTGTCCCTGCCAGCAATGGGGATTTCTGAGATGTGCCTCTGTCCACTACACCTGCTTTCAAATCCTTTAAAGCCCTTTGACAGCTACGGGCCACTTATATGTAAATGCCCCAAGATAACAGACATTAGATCTGAACAGACTCCTTAGCAACTCAATTTCCAAGAAGCGGCCAGGCGTGGTGGCTCATCCCTGTAATCCCAGCACTTTGGGAGGCCAACGTGGGTGGGTCACTTGAGGTCAGGAGTTCGAGACCAGCCTGACCAACATGGCGAAATGCTGTCTCTACTAAAAATACAAAAATTAGCCAGGTGTGTTGGCAGGTGCCTGTAATCGCAGCTAGTCAGGAAGCTGAGGCAGGAGAATCACTTGAACCCGGGAGGTGGAGGTTGCAGTGAGCCAAGATAGCACCATTGCACTCCAGCCTGGGTGACAGAGCAAGACCCTGTCTCAAAAACAAAACAAACAAACAAACAAACAAAAAACCAACCAAACAAACAAAAATTTCCAAGAAGAAAAATGTGTCTGTGCTCTCTCCTGTGGATTTTGGTTAATTTCTCCACCATCAACGGTATCATTTGAGGATGATTGTGGTCCCCCCCACACCTGGCTTAGATTGCTCAAAATCAAAATGGTCTTTCTTAATGAACAGCAAAGGAGAGGGCTCGGGTTCACCATCTTTTATTTATCCTTTTGTACTATAATAAAGTAGAAAAGACCGATCTTAACTAAATTTGGTCTCTAATAAAGGGATTCCGGATGCACACAGTTTTGCTTTCCTTTTGATCTTCATCTTTTAAACATAATTTTCTTGCTGGGCTCATGTGCCCGGGGTAAGAGATGGATGGAAGGCTCTGCATGGTCTGTAGGTCACAGGCTCACTGGCATGTGGAGTTCTTGTATAATCTGGCTAGGCCCCGTTCTCAGGGGTCTGATGGGAAGCTGAAGATTTGTTATTTCTCAACAATGAACAGATTGGAAAGAAAGTGACCCTCACCTCCCTGATGTGGTCCCTTATGTCCCCTCTGCCCAGGACACTCTGCCCCGATATGGCCACTTGGCTGTCCTCCTTGGCCCACTTGGAGGTCCATACAAATCCCCCCAGCCCCCGGTGCTAGCTGCTTCCCTGCTCCCCTCTCCTTCCACCCACTGTCACCCTCAATTTCTTACCTGGCATTATTCCCTTTGTGTTATTACTCATTCAGTGACATGGCATTCTCTGTCTCTCCCTCTAGAATTCGGTGTCCATGGGGTGGTGGGAAGTGTCCATGTAATCCACTGTTGTGTTCCCAGCCCATATCCTACCTCATACATCGTAAGAGCTCGATCAATATTGCCGGGTAAATGGCCTCAGTGCCCAGTGGTGCGGAGTACGCAGAGGCTGAAACAAAGGCTTGAGTGTGAGCCCTTCATGGAGAAGTATGATCTGGGATGGGGTAAGCAAGGCTGGAAGGACAGGGGGCGACACAAAGGCACAGACTTGAACTTGCTATTGCTACCCTCACTGGTCGCTCAAACCAAGGGATTCCCCAAGGAGTGTGTGACTGTTTTCCTGGACTTTCCTCTGGAGAAGGGAAAACATTAATCCCACCTTCATCCATCAGCAACCACCCTCTGCTAGAGTCATCTCACAAACTCCGGTAAGGTGCACGAGTGGGTCGCAGTGTGACCACGAGAGGCGTCACTCCTACTGCCCATGGATTACTGGGGACACAGCCCCGTGTGCCGGCCTTTAGCTCAGTGCATTCACCACATGGGGTCCCAATGCCACTGGGTGTTGCCCTGAGCTGACATCTTAGCAGAGTCTTTAGCAAGATGCTCTCACACTCCCTTGGACTGATGCTTCTGGCTTATGGGAATATATCTGTTGGAAGCCCGACAGATCTCACCAGTGTGTGCTCCAGTGAGCATCTCCCTCACTATAAAATGTGTCCTTGCTCCAAGGCATCTGCCAATTCCTTGGAGATAGATTCTGTCAGCCCTTGATTGATGTGGGCAGAGCACTGTGAATACAGAAGGCAAATGCATATCTAGAGTAATGCCAATTCCAAAAAAGACAAGTGTTATCTCCTTTAGACTAGAAGAGGACCAATATAATCAAGTTACCTAAGTGGTTGGTCAGTGCCCTCAAGGAATGAGGCCTTATTGAAGGTTTGTCATTACTGTCTGCTTGTGTGTGTGTGTGTGTGTGTGTGTGTGTGTGTGTGTGTGTGTGTGTGTGTGTGTTGTGTGTGTGTGTGTGTGTGTGTGTGTGTGTGTGTGTGTGTGTGTGTTTGTTTGAGACAGGGTCTTGCTCAGCCCAGACTGGAATGCAGTGGCACAATCACGGCTCACTACAGCCTCGACCTCCTGGGATCAAGTGATCCTCCCGCCTCAGCCTCCCCAGTAGCTGAGACCACAGGTGCATGACACTACAACTGGCTAATTTTTCATTTTTTATAGAGATGGGATTTCACGATGTTACTCAGGCTGGTCTCAAACTCCTGGGCTCAAGTGATCTGCCCACCTTGGCCTCCCAAAGCGCTGGGATTACAGGCATGAGCCACCACAGCCAGCCTAGTGTCTGCCTTTGAAAGGTTGGGCAGACCAGCATGATCTGTAGAATATTAAGATGATTATGGTACCTGTGAAGTACATTCTTTGGAGAACAGGAGTTATTATAACATAGATCTGGAGTGAGATTGTGAATATCCTTTCTATCTAATGATAAATTGCTTTTTATCCTCTTTACTGATCAGGATAGAGAACACATTTGCTACAGCAATAGCTGCACACCTTCCAACTTCCAATTCTGGCCAAAAGTAACTTTCCTGCTACAAACAACTCTAAAACTGGGGGACGGGGGAGGGATATGAAGCAACTGTGCTCAGGCATTGGGTACAGGCAGCAAAGACTGTGATCTCTAAGAGAAGGGAAACTCCTGATGTGAGCCCGCGGATTGCCCTGCCTCTCTCCCTAAGGAAAATGTACTGACTGTGGTCCAGGGGGCTCGGCGAGAGCATAGCAATTTTACCCAGCTGAAGAGGCTGCCAAATAGCTGGATCTATGGGTCAGGGCACCAGAAATGGGGGAAGCTCTTCCAGGCATGGGTACCTCAAAAGTTTGTGTGGGGGTCACCCACAGTCCTCAGATAAAGGTGGAGCTGTGTATATACAGGGAAAGATTGAAGAATTACCAGAGATCAGTTGCTATGCAGTTGAGAGGGAGAACGATGCTGAGACATTGGAACTCCAGCTCAGCCAGAGGGGAGTGGTTTCATTTATATCCCAGACATAAGAGACATCAGAAAAGTCATGCCTCAGGAGTAAGGACCATAATCTAGAATAAGGTCTACTCTACACTCTCTAACTAAAGCCTAAAACTAAGCCTCAACAAGAGTATCACATATAGCTGGAAGGCAAAACTTGGAGGATGAGTTAAATCAACTTAGCGGGGCTTGGGAAACACTAGATCCTAGTCTATGCAAATTCAAGTTATCCGTCAGAATCAAACTGCCTGCTAGAATAGAAATCAACGGTACTCACAGGCAAACAGCAGAATCCTAGATTTCTAGGGTCTGTCATCTGCAATGTCCAGAATATAATAAAAACAAATTCTAGACATCCAAGACAGCAGGAAAATGTGAGCCATACTCAGAAAAAAAGCAATCAATTGGAACTGATGCTGAGATGTCTCAGATGTTGCACTTAGCAGATATAGACTTTAAAACTGTTATTATAATAAATATGTTAAGGGTTTAAAGAAAAATATGGTGTTAATGACTGAATGGATAGGGAACTTCAGCAGAGAAATTAAAACTTAGAGAGGGAACCAAATGGAAATTCTACAACTCAAAAACACAAAGCAAATGAAAAAGTAGCTGGATTGACTTAAAAGAAGATTAGAAATGACAGAATAAATGATCGAAAGACAAATCAGTGGAACCTATGCAATCTAAATAACAGAGATCAAAAAAGAAGTGTAAAGAAAGTAACAGATCCTGAGATACCTATGGAACAAAATCAAATGGCCTAGCAATGTGTAATTATAGTCCTAGAAGGAAAAGAGGGTGATAACAAGGCAGAAAAAAGCCTGAAGAAATAAGGCAAAATTTTTCTGAAAGTTGACAGGAATCATCAACTTATAGATCCAAGTAAATCAGTGAACCCTAAACAGAACAATTGCCAAGAAAAACCACACCTAGGCACACCATAGTAAAACTGCTGAAAACCAAAGATAAAGAGAAAATCTTGAAAGCATTCAGGGGAAAAAAATGTACATTACAAGGAGGGAAACAAAGATACAAATCGTACTGACGCCTCATCGGAAACAATACAATCAGAAGAAAGTGCCAACAGAGACTTAATGTGTTGAAAACATTTTTCAACTCAGAATTCTATATCCAGTGACAATACCATTCAAAAACAAGAGTGGAGGAAAGGATGAAATAAAGGCCTTTTTAGACCCATAAAACCTGAAAGCATTTCTCACCAGCGGATCTGTACTGCCAAGGTGTTCTTTAGGCTGAATGGATATTATACCAATGGAAATAAGAACCCGCACAAAGGAATGAAGACTATCTGAACTGGTAAATAAGTGAGTAAATAGTCACATGCCAAATGTCAGAGATGGTGTCAATCTGCTCCAGTAAATTCACCACATCTGGCACAGCAGCAGCAATGAGGTTAAGTTTACATGATTAAGTTTACCATACCATCATGCACCATGATCCGTCTGTTTCGGCAGGGGCCAGACAGGTGAATTGGATGACAATGCCACAGAGCAGCATCACCACATACTTTAAGTTTTTTGTGATGGTCCTAAATCCCTGCAGTTCCCCCTGGTTTGTAGTATTGCCTCTGATTTTACCATCTTAGCCAGGAGGTGACAGTTTCAGGGGCTTCCACTTGGTTCTTCCCACTTCACGGCTCTTTTTCCGCAAGTCAGAGAATCAAAGAAAAAGTCCTGCCAAGTCTGAAGTCTGGCTACTCCAATTACTACAATAAGGGAGCAGGGAAATGACTATAAGGTGAGTCCTTGGATTGACTGGCTCCACCGTGTGATGACCTTGGGCAGGAACTCCATTTATCACCTGGTCTTCTTAGGACGGCCCCCCACCGTCCGCTGCCAGTATAACCAGGGGATAATCAGGAGTTTCAGATTGCCTGATATCAGGCCCTATATCCAACGATCCCCGAAAGCGTAAGTAATCCTCTTTCTTCAGTGCACAGTTACTCTGGTAGATAGCCACATGTCACCTCAGGAAAGCATCAGGGAAATAATTGCTGCATAAACTGGCAGTGGTATTATAGGATCCTCCCTCAAGGACACCCAACTTCCCTTTTAGTTAATTAGTTAATTGATTAATTAATTAATGGAGTCTAGGTTTGCAAACTGAAATCTACTACTATGTATACATCCCTGGTTCCCATTGGTACATATTGATTAGCTCCTGATTTCTTTACTAGTGAGCTCTTTCCTCTTAGAGTAGGAAATGCATTTCCTCACATGGGCCATGCTCAGGCCTGACCCTAGCTATTAGCCTTATCAGCTTGGATGTACTGAGGTGGGAACACATATTGAAAATGGCAAATGTCATGTTACATACCTGCTTCAAGTGAGACTTTGTGAATTGGAGGAAGCTCTAGGCAAAGGGGGCATTTCTCATTGAGGGCGTAAAGAGATCTGCTGATGTAGAGGACTCAGAAGAATCTGGAGGTGCAGGATTATCAGGCTCATCCACCTAAATGTTACCATCCTGGATCTCAAAGTCTCACTCTTTTCCTACCAGGACCCTAATTTGGACAAAGCAGATCTGTGCATTCAGTCTTCTTTGCTGCTCTGCCACTCTTACAATCAGATCCTGAGGCTGATTTTCAGTATAGTCTGCCCTACAGAAAATGAAAATCTTTAAATGCTGCCAGAGACCCTCTGGATTCCACAGCTTGACATGAACTGACAGATGGCTAATCTAAGCCTATCACTTTCTTTTTCAAGGTTCCCAGGGCCATTTAACTAAAGGAAGCACACTCCATGCTATTCAAGTGCCACAGTCCTGCACAGCCCAATGCCTCATTTTCCATGTGCACCTCATCCCAGGCAACCACAGGTGAGAGCCTTGGCAATGTGTGCCATAATCATCACCACTACCAGGAACAGGGCCCTCATTGATGTTTGACTAGTGAGTGATCCAACACCAAAATCCCATCCTGGGGCTCTGCTTTCAGAGGTTTTTTTTTTTTTTTTTTTTTTTTTTTCCAACTATCTTAGCCCAACGTTCTTAGCAAATCCTGAAACAAAGACTTAACTGGGAAGTGAGAATGAGTGAACAGGGCTGAGGGAGAGGGGGAACAAGGAAGTGAAGAGGGGAAAGCCAAGTCAACCTGTGCTACTTGGTTAACCTCCAAGCACCTGCCATTTCAAATCAATAAACATCTGCAGGCTAACAGACAAACAGCAATGGCGGGCATGTCTTAACTGAGAAGCAGGAAGCTAAGGCAATTGCCTGGATTTTAAATTCAGGAGCAAACTTTAGGCAGAGGTGAGAGTGTTTGGGAATTATTCCCATTCTTGCCTCAGTTCCTTGAAAGTAAGGGGAAGGGGAAGAAGTCCTAGCCCACTTGTAAGTATGACATTGGTTTCATTTGCAATTCCATGCCCAGCCAGCCCTCCAAAACACTATGTACTTTGTTTAAGTAAGGACAGGAAATTAACATGGGCAGATGACATACTGCTCGTCTTACAAGTAAAAATCCTGGGATCTGAAGATATACAGGTATCTGTTAGAAGTTCCAAAATTCAAACTACAGTCTGCTTCACTCCAAAGTTCTTGCTTCCCCTGGTAGACCATGCTGAGAACTTTGTCCTGAGACTCCAGAGTCTATCAACCCCAAACAGGCCCCAAATTATCTGAAGAATAATGTGGGTGAGGTGACTGAGGTTCAGGGTTGTTTGAGGGAAACTGCTTGTTCAGTCAGTGGATTCTCTGGGTCTGAGATCATACGTGAGCCCACCAGAACCCTATTGTGGCCTCCATGGCCAGAAAGATTTCGTTTTTCAAGAGATTGTTTTCTAAAGTGAAAACACAGCTTTTTTCTTCTTCTGTATTCTGTGGGATTTTCCTCTTTGACTGTACAATTTGCTGAAAATATACATTTCGATAAGAGAAATATTTGGACATCTGGGCAGGAGGGAAGTTGTGAAATCTCTGCCCACTGTCCCAGGAGGGAATGGAAAGTGAGGAGGCAGCTGGACTTCCGGGCTCCGGGATCAAAGTGACTCTGCTTGTCTCCATCAGACCTTCCTGATGATGCCAGTGTGCCCAGCTCTTTTCCTGCCTACACGGGCACCCACCTGGCCGAGGAGCCCTCACAGCAAGAGGGACAGGGAAAAAGACCAAAGCGCCTATCGCGAATGCCATCCTCGAGGTCACAGCCTGCAGGGTCACCGGCCTCAGCCCACTCCCACTGTTAGGACGGAAATGGCCGCTGGCAGCTCGGGATCACCTGGGCTCTGCACACCCTGACCACGAGCAATCATTTTCCACAGGGATCACCGTGGTGTTTGTGCACCAGCCAAAGGGTAGGTGCAGAAAACCCAAGCACATCCCCTTCCTCCAGGGTTCCCCAGCCTTGGAGAGGACTCCCAGCACCTCAGGGAAATAACATGGCTTAGAACCAAAAAATGATGTCCAGGGAGCCCTGTTCAAGGGATTAGGGCCCTTGGCGTCAAGGCACAAGGGAAGCCTGGGCCTGAGCAGTGAGAGTGTGTTGTCATGACCTCTATAGATCCAGGCAGGCTTCCTGGAGGAGGTGAGGCCCAGAAGAGCTTTGAGAAACATGAAACACTGGGACAGGTGGGGAGTGGTTGGGGATGCGGGGAGGGCAGTGAGCAATGTAAACAAAGCTAAGGAAGCCCAAGTGGGCCTGTCCAGTTAGCTGAGAGTCGATGGCCTGGGGGCCATATTCTTGGGTGGGTGGGCCACCCACGATTTCTCCATGAGGTTTTTAAAATTGGTGTTCATTTCAGTGACCATGTCCTCCATGCATCACATCCACATGGAATCATCTGGAATCATCTGGATGCTTCTGATTTCAGGGCTCAGATTTGCATTTCTCATTCAGTGGACATGAAAAGAAGATAACCAGGGCAGGGGCTCTGAGCCCTTTCTGCAATGTAGACTTTATGGGAAATTTTTAAATTCTATGGACCCCTTCTCAGAATAACACTTATCAGTGCAAAATACAAAATATATAGGATTACAAAGGAAGCAAATTACACTGAAATCAGTTAACCGAATATTCTTAAAAAAATAAATAAATAAAAAATAAAAATAAATAAAAATTGGGCTGGGCGCGGTAATCCCAGCACTTTGGGAGGCTGAGGTGAGTGGATCACATGAGGCCAGGAGTTTGAGACCAGCCTAACCAACATGGGGAAACCCCATCTCTACTAAAAATACAAAAATTCGCCAGATGTGGTGGCATGTGCCTGTAATCCCAGCTACTCGGGAGGCTAAGGCAGAAGAATCACTCGAACCCAGGAGGTGAGGGTTGCAGTGAGCAGAGATGGTGCCACTGCACTCCAGCCTGGGCAACAGAGTGAGACTCTATCTCAAAAATAAATAAACAAATAAATAGCCAGGCGCTGTGGCTCACACCTGTAATCCCAACACTTTGGGAGGCCGAGGCAGGTGGACCACTTGAGGTCAGGAGTTCGAGACCAGCCTGGCCAACATGGCAAAACCCCATCTCTACTAAAAATACAAAAATTAGCTGGGCGTGGTGGTGCATGCCTATAATCCCAGCTACTTGGGAGTCTGAGGCAGGAGAATCGCTTGAACCCAGGAGATGGAGGTTGCAGTGAGCCAAAATTGTGCCTCTGCACTCCAGCCTGGGTGACAGAATGAGACTCGGTCTCAAAATAAATAAATAAATAAATTTAAAATTAAAATTAAAAAAAAAAACAAGTGTATCATATGGAAACTGCCCTGCTTTTCCAGCACATGCAATAAAGCCAGCAACAGGTCTTCTCACTATCATGGCTTCAAAGCGCACATTAGCACAAACCACATTCCGAGATGTCTGCAGCAACTGTAATGTGACTTGAAAAAATCCACAATTTCTACAAACGACAAAGCCACACGCCCTGCTGCTACGGCTATGGCTCATGGCCTACCCTCCAACACCACAGTGCAGTTAGAGGTTGCTAAAAATCAAGATGTAACTTTCCCCTGCCCCAAGTTCATGGGCCACAGGTTAGGAGCTCCTGACCTCTTCACATGTTGGGAAATACATGTCTGGCTGCCATCATATTAGCAAGTGGTGGTGGCGCGACCACAGTTCCACACACCTTGGTCCTCAGGGGGAAGTCCTTCACCAGCTGGAAATGGAAAGATGGTTCCTTGGACAAAGCCTTAATGTGCCACACTGGGGCTTTAGTTTGGCATCTTGAAAATGGTGCCCTGTCTTAGTGTGTTGTAATATCGAATCCCTTTCACAGACAGGGGCTAACAGTGGTGAACTTGATACACAGATAGCATCTTTGCTCCACGCGAAGGATACGCAAGGAATGAGATATGCCACCTCCCTCAAACAGGTCCACATTTTATTCCTTAAGGGAGTGTGATGGTTTCAGGTGGGCTAAGGAAGAGGCAGCCAGCACTAGCTGGGAGCCTGGCTCTCCAATGCAGAGCCTCCCACCTCCACCCCAGCAAGGAAATCCAACCCAGCCCATGGCAGGATGTAGGAAGGTGCTCTCGGGTGAGTACCTGACCCAGGGTGCTGGGCCACAGTGGCAGAGGGCACAGAAGAGACAGGAGCAGGGCAGGGGACATTAGAAGGGCCCCCGAGCAAGGTGAGAGGGCGGCAGGCACAAATCTGCCCCTCTGAGGTCTCAGGCAGGGGCATGAGAGGACCTCAGGAATGGACCTCCTTCTCTACCTTGAAACGTTCAAAGCTGCGAACACCGTAAGATAGGATAAAAAAAAAAAAAAGCAGTTTCGGGTGTCTGTGCTCCCCCACCACACACACCCTCAAACAATTTTTTCTTTTAAAAAAGCCACTTTTGACTGCACCTCTTCCGAAGGGCAGGGAGAGGGCTGGCAGTAGGCCTGCCCATCTACACACGGAAACTTTGCAGAGGAGGGAATGCTGCCTGCGGTCCGCTGACCAAAACAAGCCTATTTGCAAATTGGCAGGTGGAATTCGCCCTGTGAAGATAAAGGGCTTGATTGGGGAATGTTTTAAAAAGTGATTTAAATGTTTTTATGGAGTGAAAAAACAAGAGAGGGGAAAAAATTAAGTTAATAAAAATTTTACTGAATTAAGATAGAAACAATGGCAGTATTTTACCACAGCCGCTTCCATTGAGGTTTTTAAAACAGACTTTTATGAGCTATTTTTTTCTCTTTTTTTTTTTTCTTTTTAAACCTTGCTCAGTGAAAAGCCTTCTAAATTACTGCTGACCACATTATTTTCAATTCCTGAGCCATGATTTTTCCCTGCACTGAGGGAGGCTCCATCTCCCAATTTACAGATGGGCAGGCCCGTTGCCCTACTGGCGGCTTCTGCAATTTGACTCTGAGATTCGTTAATGAGTCTGGCGTTTAATGTTAAAGCCATTTAATGGTAACCAAACTCCTCAGGGATCCCACAGGGCTTTGATGGAAGCCCCAGTCCTGTTGGCCCCTGCTAATTGCTCTGAGGCCCGGCTCCCCAGTTCTCCCCTACCCATAGCCCCCCCACCAAAAAAAAGTGGATATGGAGTGAGGATGCTGTAACGAGGAGACCTTTGAGACTAGAAGGAGTGGTGGCTCAAGAGAAAGATGGTGTGTATCTTGCAAATCAACCCAGGATTGTCATCAACAGGCAAGAGACTATGAGGATGGGGCTTCTCAGACGTCATACTGAAAACATTTGGTAAATTTTGGAGTAAGGAGCCAAGACTTACCCAGTGCCAAACCCCAAAGGCTTGATTCACCAATGTGACCGGATGCTAGTGAGGACCCATGTGTGCAGAGGCACAATTACTGCCCAAGAAACCCCTGAACCAAGGGGTCCTGGATGCTAGCAGGGCCCTAGAAACAGACCCAGAAGTGACACAGCCTCCACCTCCGGCCCCCACCCCGCATGCTCTGGGCCAGGGGACTGCACTGGAAAGCCTGCACCTGCTGAGAGGCCGGGCCATGCAGCGCCAGAGAGGCCTCTGGGAGCCTGGACTCTGGACCAGGGGCCTGTGATGAGCACTCATAGGAGCTGCCAGCATGGCCCTGTGGCCCGACACAGTAAACAGCACCAGACTCTCAGCTCCAGCCAAGGGGCCCAGCTGAAATGAAGTTCCAGGGTGTCAGTCCTAGACTTTGGGGTCCTCGAATTGATCCCCACCTGCCTTGGGTGTAACAGGCACAAGTCAAGGACTGGGAAAGTGCTTGTCTTCACCTCCCCCGGGTCAGGAACCAGAGCCTGCGTCGTCCCCAGTCTGCCCTCCCGCAGGCAGCACCCAGGAGGCAGAACCTCTGCCGCATCTCCTGCCCTGGGCCATGGCACAAGCCCCAGCATGTATTTGAGTAGGGGGCTCTGAAGCATGAAACGAGAGCTGGTCCTGCAGAAGTCCCTGGGTGGGGAGGGGCCTGCAAATGTGACCAGGGCCGTCTCACGCTTCCCGTAAGATGTGGATAAACCCACAGGCAAGGTTTCCACGGCAGGCTTTCCTGCTCCCAAAGAATGCCAATATTAGTGGGATTTATTCTCTCTCATGCCTTTGGCAGACAAATTGGAGAAAGCTCCGAGGTCTAAAATGCATTCTTGAAGCAGAGTTGCAGGAGGACGCTGGCTGCTGAGGGCTGGCTGGAGAGGCCCGGGAACCGCCTTCCTGCCTCTGATAAACCCATCCTCCAAACTGCCCCACCTGCTTCCCCACCTGGTCTCTAACCTGAACATCTCCAGTGCATCCTGCTGACAGGTGGACAGAGCCCAGCCTGGAGGCCCCCACACAGGCCCGGCTGATGCTTCCCACCTCCTCTCCTGACTCTTGCCACAGACACTCCTGGAACCCCCCAGCTGCCCTCCAACCATCCTTGCCAGGCCTCATAGTCTTTCTAAATCAAATTCAATTTAACTTTGAACCCAAAGAGGCAAGAAATGCCATTTTGGAACTAATAATCCAGGTAAGGGGGTCACCCTGGCAACATACACAAAGCCCTTCGTAAAACGCCTGGTGCATCCTAAGCGCTCGATGCGTTGATCCACTCGACAAACTGGCAGAGAGTCACTTCCATGAGCACCTGCAGGGTGCACAGCTGAGCCCAAACCCAGGCCCTGCCTCATAGTGTGCACGGTCTAGTGCAAGGATTTACACAATAAATACCATACATTACAGAGCATGCTGGGAAAGCAATGCATACCACAGAGCAAAAGAAAATGGGCTGGGTGCCGTGGCTCATGCCTGTAATCCCAGCACTTTGGGAGGCCGAGGTGGGCAGATCACGAGGTCAGGAGTTCGAGACCAGCCTGACCAACATGGTGAAGCCCCGTCTCTACTGGAAATACAAAAATTAGCCAGGTGTGGTGCTGCATGCCTGTAATTCCAGCTACTCAGGAGGCTGAGGCAGGAGAATTGCTTGAACCCGGGAGGCAGAGGTTGCAGTGAGCCAAGATTGTGCCACTGCACTCCAGCCTGGGCAACAGACTGAGACTCCGTCTCAAAATAAATAAATAAATAAATAGAAAATGGCAAGGGGGTGGGGTGCACTGGGCAGGCGGTGCCCTGCAGCACCAGATGGGATGGCTGGGGACAGCCACATCCAGAGCACAGCATTTGAAGAGTTAAAGCCCAGGAGGAAGCCAGCCCTGCAGCTAGCTAGGGAAAGAGCATTCCAGGTCAAGGGAGCAGCCAGTGCAAGGGCCCTGAGGCAGGAGTGTGTTATATTTAAACATTGAGAGAAGTCTGAAAAGATGTACAAAAAATATTACTGATGCTGTCTGAGTAGTGAGATTTCAGGTGATTTTTCCATTTATTTATTTATTTATTTATTCGTTTTTGAGACAGAGTCTCGCTCTTGTCGCCCAGGCTGGAATGCAATGGCGTGATCTTGGCTCATTGCAACCTCTGCCTTCCAGGCTCCAGCAATTCTCTGCCTCAGCCTCCTGAGTAACTGAGACTACAGGCGCCCGCCACCACGCCCGGCTATTTTTTGTAATTTTAGTAAAGACAGGGTTTCACCATGTTGGCCAGGCTGGTCTCAAACTCCTGCCTTCAGGTGATCTGCCTGCCTCAGCCTCCCAAAGTGCTGGGATTACAGGCGTGAACCACCACACCTGGACCCCTTATTTTTAATTATTTTTATTTTTTCTATAATAAACATGTATTATTTGTGTGATGAGAAAACATTCTCTTTTTTTTATGTATTTTAACAAGCTAGAAGAAAATAAAATCACATTTTTTGCCCATCTGTGTAAAGGAAACAAATTCTGACTAAAGAAATGAAAACATCTCATTAGAGACAAGATGGGGGTCTGTTGAGCATCTTTAAAAAGTTCTGAACTCCTAGGGCTGGGCACGGTGGCTCACGCCTGTAATCCCAACATTTTAGGAGGCTGAGGCGGGTCAATCACTTGAGGTCAGGAGTTCAAGACCAGCCTGCCCGACATGGTGAAACCCCATCTCTACTCAAAATACAAAAATTAGCTGGGCATGGTGGCAGGTACCTGTAATCCAAGCTACTCTGAAGGCTGAAGCAGGAGAATTGCTTGAAACCAGGAGGCGGAGGTTGCAGTGAGCCGAGATCGGGCCACTGCACTCCAGCCTGGGGGTGACAGAGCAAGACTCTGTCTCAAAAAAAAAAAAAAAAAGAAAGAAAAGTTGTGAACTCCTTACAGAATCATAGGCACAATAAAACACAAATAGAACAACAGCATTGGAAAATGTGTAATAAATGTAAGTAAAAAGTAACTGTCTAGATATATGAAGTATTGCTATGAAATATACAAGCTCCAGTTTCAAGTTAATGAGTGATCAGAGAAGAAAAAAATACAATTTTACACCAGGAAATTAGGACAACAAAGCATCCCATGAAAAAAATGCAGAGCATCACTAGCAATTCAAGAAAATACAACTCAAAACAATATGAAAATCACTAGACACCTGTGAACCAGCTGAAGGAAGCAAAACCTGTGTTGTGAGGACTAAAGGGCAACAGGTTTCCACATCGTTTGAGGTGCCCGCTATAATTTGGTTTTGTTTCTGGAGAATATTGTGACAGCCCTTCTTGGCTCTTGAGGAAAAAAAAAGACAAACTATTTATACCCTTTTGTATCACTTTGGAAAATATGTTCTGGGCAGCATCTTCCAAGTAGTATTTCTGGAATACTTCCAAAGGATGTTGATAGATATTATACAGAAAGACTATTGTGATTGCAAACACGGATGTTTCTATATTTCAGGACTTGTCAGTGCCTTTTACCTGCTAATGTGCATGATGGATCTCCAAAACTATGTACCATTTACTCAATTAATTCGACCCCAGAACCTTTGTCATGGTAACTTTATTAACAGCTCACAGAGCATTAGGCTGCTGGCAATCAGACTGAGAATAAGAAAAGTATTTGGGGTTTTGTTTGTTTGTTTTTGAGACTGAGTCTCGCTCTGTCGCCAGGCTGGAGTGCAGTGGCTTGATCTTGGCTCACTGCAACCTCTGCCACCCGGGTTCAAGCAATTCCCTGCCTCAGCCTCCCGAGTAGCTGGGATTACAGGCGTGTGCCACTACGCCAGGCTAATTTTTTTTTTTTTGTATTTTAGTAGAGACGGAGTTTCACCATGTTGGCCAGGATGGTCTCCATCTCCTGACCTCGTGATCTGCCCACCTTGGTCTCCCAAAGTGCTAGGATTATAGGCGTGAGCCACCACGTCCAGCCAAGAAAGGTATTTTGTATTAAGATATTATTGGTATAAGTAAAATCTCTGAAACAACCTGGATTTTTGCCAGCCGAGGAAAGTTTATCCAATTCATCTGCATTTAGTAACAGTCTTTTGAGTGTAAGTTCTCTCTTGTTTGCCAGTTAGATAAGCAGGCTTTGTAGACTTCTTACTTAAGTCACTGAGCAGAGAGTTGAACAGTAACAGAGAGCCCCGTGGCTTGTCACTAGAGACCCATTTCCTTGGCTGCCACTGCTCAATGGTCCCTGTTTAATTGGGAAAACCCACCAAACTCCATTATCATCTAGCCCAGAGATGCTATCAAGAATCACATGCCCTGCCGAGGTCAAACCGGAAAGTATATTTAGTGCTAGATGTTTGTGTATCTTTGCTAACCTTTAGAAAGAGGAAGAAGCTGGAGCCTGGTTCCCCATCAATGGTATCAGCTCAGCTAACTGACCCCTGATTCGATCTTAAAGTTAGGACAAGGAATTTGCACTGTATAAACTCATTCATGTCTTATTCATTCTTATATTCTGTTGGTTTGGTTGCCTTCAATTTCCTAGGACGCATTTCTGTTTGAAAGTTTCCAGTCTCCTCCCAGCCAGATGGAGGGGCAGCAGGAATTCAGCCCATATTGGTCACAACGGGTTGGGAGGAGTTGAACCAAAGAAGCATCAGTATAAAATCAGAGCCTCAAAGACTCCACGGACACCAATGTGTAGCATATGCTCACAAAGACACTGTGCTGAATGCGAGCCCAGGGGTACCCTGCAGGAGCAGAGAGAGGGTAGGAAGCCTCGGCTGTGGATATTATTTATCACTCCCCTACCCCACCCCACTACTCCATCCCTCCCTCCCTCACCCTATCCTGCTTCCACCCTACCCCTCCTGGTTTTCCACATCTCTCTCACACACACACACACACACACACACACACACACACACACACACACACAACACACACACACACACACACACACACACACACACACACACACACACAGAGTTTGTCTTCTCAGTAGCCTTCTGATCTCCATGATTTAGGAATCTAGAAAAATGCACAAAAGCAGTCATTAGCCAAAAAGAACCCATGCGTTCCTGGTAACATTCAAATGACCCTGGTACTCAGGAAGGTTTCTTGGGGCCATCACTCTACCTGGAATGGCCATCACTCTTTAAGCCCAAACAGGTTTTTAAACACTTCTGTCCATTCATTCCTTCATTCCTTGGTCCAACACATCTGTGCAAAGCTCCTACAGTGGACAGTACCCTAGGACACACGTGGTTTCCCTCCTGCCTCAAAACGTTTATAGTCTAGGGCAAGCCTGTCCAACCCACGGCCCACAGGCCTCATGCGGCCCAGGACGGCTTTGAATGTGACCCAACACAAATTCGTAAACTTTCTTCAAACATTATGAGATGTTTTGGGGATTTTTTTAGCTCATCAGCTATGTTAATGTTAGTGCATTTTATATGTGACCCAAGACAATTCTTCTTCCAAAGAGGCCCAGGGAAGCCAAAGAATGAGACACCCCTGGTCTAGGGCATGGATAATATCAAACACTGCTATCTAGCAAATATGAAACTCAATAGCAGGTTGCATTTAGAACTAGAAGATAGCCGGGCGCGGTGGCTCATGCCTGTAATCCCAGCACTTTGGGAGGCCACGGCAGGTGGATCACCTGAGGTCAGGAGTTCGAGACCAACCTGGCCAACCTGGTGAAACCCTGTCTCTACTAAAAACACAAAAATTAGCTGGGTGCGGTGGCGGGCGCCTATCATCTCAGCTACTCGGGAGGCTGAAGCAGAAGAATCGCTTGAACCTAGGAGGCGGAGGTTGCAGTGAGCCAAGATCACGCCATTGCACTCCAGCCTGGGTGACAAAGCAAGACTCCATCTCAGAAAAAAAAAAAAAAGAACTAGATGATAAACATGACCAGTGACTTTTATCTCCAAACTCCCAACGCCAGCCATAAAAGGGCTCTTCCCAGCTGCCTTCCAGAGCACCACCTTCCTGGCCCTTCCCAGCCTCAGGAGTGTTTGCAGCATGCCTTTAATGATGGCTCGTGGTGACCATGCCCTTCGGTCACAAGCAGAGGTTTGCAAGGTTATCACATTAACTGTGCCTGATCCCTTGCACCCAAATTACAGGCTGAAGCCACAAAATTGTCTCCCAATCAGAGGCCTCTTGCCGAACGCCCCCACACACACCAAGGCCCCTTAATCAGAGTTGAGTGGATGTGCCGGTGAACTCTGCAACAGGGAGAACGCTGATTTTTCCAATTGTGCAAAGTACCTCAGCAGTCTCCCTCTAATTTTCCTTTTCATGTTCTTTTGAGGAGGTTTGTGTATTGCCAGTCAAGGTTCTACGGCAAAACAAAAAACAAAACACACAAAAAAGCCCACAACAGCGAAAACAACGACGACTAAATACAGAAAGCAGCAGACAGCTGCCTGCTGAGCCTCCGCCTGGGCTGAGGCTCCCTGGGAGTCCGGCTCCATCCAGCTGTGGTGCTCCAGTTGGGCATCTTAGCATGAGAAGCTGGAAGTACATGATCTCGGTGTTTTCATGACTTGTCACGAGCTGCCTTTGCAGACAGACCCCCTACCTCCTGGCACTCCATGCCTGCTTCAAATCTCAAGCCAGTCCACCTTCTCCAAGGAGAAGCCACGTGGGATCCCTCCCTCTCCTGAGCTCCTAGAGAGCCCAGGATTGCAGTGGGAGGGAATGGGTGGTCACTGACTCTAGAGGAAGTCACTGTTCTGTAGAGCAACACATATGGTGCCTGAGACACGTGGGCAGCTGTGGGTGGCAGCTGTGCGCAGCTGGCTGCGATGTGGCGAGGTGGGACTGTGGTGGGGTCTTGTGTTGAAGGTCCAGGTGCTGTGCACTTGGGGGCAGGGGCACCACTACAAGAACAGCTGAGTCCCATGGGCTGGAAAAGAGGTGTGATAGGCCCCCGGGGGTGGGGAAAAGTTGACTTGGGTGAAGAGGGTCTTGGAACGCCAGGTAGTGATTTTAGAACACCTTCAGGGCCCCCGGGGAGCCACTGAGGGTGCCTGAGTGCAGAGTAGCATCGTGAGACAAGTCCTTGGGTGTAGCCTGCCAGGCGGGTGGGCAAAGGGAGTGGTGACATACAGCAAGCTTCACAGGCCCGATGTCAAGCTGTGTGATGAGTGTTAACAGCAGCTGACACCTTCTTCAGCACCAGCTGTGTGCAGGCCCTGGGTCGGGGCACTTTACAGGAATTGACTTGTTAAGTCCCCCATTGTTATCGCCCCATTTTACAGGGAAGTAAAACAAGGCACATGGAGAAAGCAACTCAACTAAGACCATGCAGCCAGCAAGCAGCGGAGCTGAGACTGGAAGCCGGGGGTCTGGCCCCAGAACCACACACGTCATCACTGCACAGCCTTGCTTGGCTGGGCTGTAATCCATCAGCAGACCCGGGAGGCAAGGAGGAGGACAGGCCTGTATGCTTGCTTAGAAATGAAAGGACTGAATCAGGAGCTGGAAACATGCCTCTCCTTTTGTATTAGTTATTCACTGCTGTGTAACAAGCTGCTCCAAAATGTTGTTTAAAACAATGCCCGATTGCGCCACTGCACACTCCGGCCTGGGCGAAAGAGCGAGACTCCGTCTCAAAGAAAAAAAAAAAAAAACAATGCCCATTTGTTATTACCTAGGTGATGTGGGTCAGGAATCGGCGTGGGGCTTAGCTTGGTCCCCTGGCTCAAGGTCTCTCACAAGCTGCAATAAAGGGCTCTTGGGGGGCTAGAGCCATCTCAAGGGTGGACTCTCAGGCTCACGCCTGTGGCTGTCAGCAGCCTGCAAGGCCTTGCTGGCTGTGGGTTGGAGACTGCAGTTCCTGGCCATGTGGACCACCCAGAGGACAACTCACAACATAGCAGCTGGCTTCTCCAAGGGCAAGGGCTCCAAGACCGCCAGCAAGGCAGACAGCACAGCCTTTTCAGAACCTGGTCTCGGAAGGGATGTCTCATCACGTTGCCTTGGAAGTCACAGGCCTCATCCACATTCAAGGAGCAGGGGATTGCACAAGGGCACAAGTGTCAGGAGACAGGACTATTGAGTGCCATTCTAGAGACCATCTGCCACAACTTTTAAAATCAGAGCTTATTTTATAGTTCTCTTTTGCTATTAAAAAAAAATTCATGATCAGCATTGAAAAACACAAAAATTTCATGATCAGCACTGAAAAATGCAAAAAAGTGTAAAATAAAAACTCTCCAGCTTTTCTGTCTGCTCTTTCGTCATTAGCCCTCGTTGGACCTCCTTTGTCCCTTGCCACTGCTGTGGCTCAGGCTGGATCCCACTTCATCCCCCAGAACTGGGACTTTTCTCCTTGTCTGGGTACTTTGTCCTCACGCACCCCACACCCCCAGAAGCCCCCCATCCCTGCATTTATGACCACTGACTCTCCTGTCTCTTCCATGAATGCAGACAAACCATTCATGTTCCCAGGCAGAGCCAGCTCTCTGCCTGTGCACCGGGCCCCGCCCCACAGCCTCCTGAAGGACTTTGCAATGTTTGCCTCTCCCCTGCATCATTTTCCCTTTCTCCTGGAATGTTCCCATCAACAAACAAGTCTGCTGCTATTTCTCCCATTGAAAAGAAAATAACCCCCCCGCCCCCCCGTGACCCATTCTCCTCTCCAACTTCCTTCCCTTTCCAGCAAAGCTGATTTCTCCCCTGGCAGCTCTGCTCTCAGACTTCCTGCTCCTCCTCACAAATCCTGACCCCACTAAGGGCCACTCCTACTTTGCCATTGACTGTCTATCTGTGGCATCACTGTTGTTGCTTCTTATTCTTCATGGCAGAGGACAGGCCTCACTGAGGGCTAGGAGACCTAAGGGAATCATAATGTGGAAGGGAACAGGTTAAGTTCCACAATTTGAGTCACTGCCCATCATTCCTGGGAAGCAACACAGGAAGTTCAGCCCTGCACAGGGCCCCCTCATCCCTGTCCCTGTGCCCTAAGACCCAGTGTGGGCAATTCCAAGTCTCTTCCTCTCATCTAGAGCACTGCCCCCTTCAAGCCTCTTGCCCTTCCAATCTCTGCCTGTCTTTAAGGAAACCACTCCCACTGCCAATATCACGAATACAAAGTGGCTGAAATAAGGTATAATGTATTTTTTCCTCTCATGTACAAAACTTGATATGCTGGCACTACTCTATAATTGAGTAAAGGGCCCTCATCAACGCGACATTCCTCATCCACATCATTCAAGAAAAGTCACTGCCATGTTTGTGCTTCATCAGGAAGAGGAAAAGGAGAAGGGGATGACATGCCCCTGCCTTTTAATGCCCCAACCCAGGAGTTTCAATCAGCAGTTGCTCTCACAGCCAATTGGCTAGGACTTAGTCACATGGCCATCCCCTGCTGCAAGGGATGCTGGGAAATTGAGTCTTTAGCTGAGTAGTAGGTTCCCAGTTAAAAACTCTATTGCTATGGAAGAAGGAGAGTATCAAAGATATCAAAGGGCACTGAGCAATGCCTGCCAACCCAGAACCCTATCCCACAGCACTACCTTTTCGCATCTGTGTATACAATGCTCCTGGGAGGAATTGAGGGAGACTCTGGCGGTCTAGCAGCCTTCAAAGTGTCCTGATTTGCCCTATTAGACAGCAGGCTGCTGCTGTATCAGACACACACGTGTCTCCCAAGGACCTCATGAATTCTTAGAGGTAGCGTGGTCAAAGTTCATGCTAAGGAAAACACAGTTGCCTTATTGCTTCTTACTCAGCAGCCACCCCACCAGCCCTGTGCCAAAAGCATTGTACGTTAATGCTATAACTATCATTTCTCTTTCCATTTCCTCCTGCTTTTGGCCCATGCCCTGCATCTTAGGAGGCAGAATCCAGGCCTCCTGTGTTCCTAAGTTGTCATCATTCAGTGACACGAAGGCCTGCCTTTGTATTTACATGCAGCATCTGCCCTGGGACCAGACCAATTAAACTCTACCTGAAACCCAGCCTCCCATTCCACTGCCTGCTGGAAAGGAGGTCATGGGGAATTTAGGATCCTCCTGAGCCTGGTAACTGGGGGCTGCGCAAGGGGCTCCTCCCTCCATGTCGGAGAGAATCCCATGTAGCTACTGCCCAATAAACCACAAGGGATTTGGCTCAGGTGTTCCCAGGAAAGCCAGGGAGCCTGGGGCCTGGAAAATACCTGGGTGTCTTTTGAAGTTGTTTCTGGTTGGATTCTTTTCTCTACTATAAAGGTAGTATTTGTTCATAATAGAATACAGTATGTGAAAGTACATAACAGAGTATAGAAAAGGAAAAAATTGGCCGGGTATGGTGGCTCATGCCTGTAATCCCAGCACTTTGGGAGGCTGAGGCGGGCGGATCACCTGAAGTCAGGAGTTCGAGACCAGCCTGGCCAACATGGTGAAACCTGTCTCTACTAAAAATACAAAAAAAAAAAAAAAAAAAAAGAAAGAAAGAAAAATAGCTGGGCATGGTAGCGCGTGCCTGTAATCCCAGCTACTCGGGAGGCTGAGGCAGGAGAATCGTTTGAACCCAGGAGGTGGAGTTTGCAGTGAGCTGAGACCGCGCCCCTGCACTCCAGCCTGGGCAACAGAACGAGCCTCTGTCTCAACAACAACAACAACAAAAAGGGAAAAATCACTCCGATCATCCCAAGTCTCAGCTCCTACTCTTTTGCTAAATGTCCTTCAAACCAGCTATGTATTTATTTTGCTGAATTGATGCTGGTTTTATCTTTTGTATCTTGCTTTTTTCATTTAATGTTCTTCCATCCAGTGAACACATCCTAATTTACCATTCCCTTCTTCTTGAACATGAGATTGTTTCTGGGGTATCTCTTGCAAATACAATAATTGTCAATGATGTAACAGGTCTCTATGCAACTTGCAAAAGTGATCAATCTTGGTGTCCTCCTCATCCTAGTTTTTGGTTCCAAGCAACAGAAACCCATGCTGGCAGATTTCAGCAGAAAAGGAAAATCAGATGCAGAAGATAGGCAGAACAAGGGAGGCAAGACAGCATGAATCACAACGGAAGCATGCTGCAGATCTTCTCTGATGAGAAGCCAGGGCCACCCCTCCCCACCCCAACACCAGACCCTCCAGTAAAACTGCAGCGGTCCACACCTTGTCACCAGAGCCCATGGCTCTATGATGGGCACCACAGATACCGCTGCTCATAAACCTGGATGCCTCACCCAGTTCTACACTAGAAGACATTTCCTACCTTTTCTGATTCTTCCCACCACCAGCTCCCAATTCAAAATCTTGATCAAAAAAGATGAAATGTATAAATAATACTATTTATAATGACATCAAAATATCAAGTACTTAGGAAGAAATCTAATAAAAGATGCGCAACACCCAACACACACACACACATTCACACATACACACACACACACACACCTGCAATGAAATTAAGGACAATCTAAATAAACAGAGGTCTATATCATGCCCATGAATTGAATAACTCTGTTAGTAAAAGTGTCAATTCCCTCAAAATTGATCTATAGATCCAATACAATCCCAATCAGAATTCCAGCATCGTGTGTGTGCACACGTGTAAGTTGATTCTGAAATGTTTATGGAGCCCTAAGGGCCAGGAGTAGCCAGGACAATAGTAAAAGAGAAGTGGGTTGGAGGATTTAGCCTGCCAGATATCAAGAATTCATAGTGTACAGCTTCCATGATGCTTCTGGGGTAAGGGCTGAAAAAGAGACCAGTGGAACCGGATAGAAAGTCATTTCACAAAAAAAAGTAACTGTGAGATGACAGGTATGTTAAACTGATTCACTATGGTAACCATTTTACTATTTATATGTATCTTATAACATCATGCTGTCAAGTTTATTTCAAAAATAAATTTTAAATAAAATCTTAGCAGCATTATTCATAATAGCCAAAAAGTGGAAAAATTCTATTTTTTTTAAAGTACAGAAACTTTATTCCTCAAAGGGGAAATAGGTTAATAATAAGAAGAAGAATAATTAAGGCCAGGTACGGTAGCTCATGCCTGTAATCCCAGCACATTGGGAGGCCAAGGCCAGAGGATTACTTGAGCCCAGGAGTTTGAGACCAGCCTGGGCAACATAGTGAGACCCCATGTCTACAAAAATTAAAAAATTAGCTGGGTGAGGTGACAAGTGCCTGTAGTCCCAGCTACTTGGGAGGCGAAGGCAGGAGGATTGCTTGAGACCAGGAGGTCAAGGCTACAGTAAGGTATGATCGTGCCACTGCACTCCAGCCTGGGCAACAGAGCAAGACCCTGTATCTAGGGGGAAAAAATGATGAGCCTTGTGAAAGAGAAATGAAAACAGCATCCACACATAAACTTGTACCTCTGTGTTCATTGGCAGCATTTTCCACAGTAACCAAAGGTAGAAACCATCCTAAGGCCCATCGACTGATGAATGGATAAACAAAATGTGGTCTATCAATACAATTGATAGTATTCAACCATAAAGAGGAATGAATGAACCATGGACACATGCCACATGTGGGCCTTGAAAAGGTGATGCTAAGTGGAAAAAGCCAGATGCAAGAGGCCACAGAGCATACGATTCCATCTGTTGGAAATGTCCAGAAAAGGCAGATCCACAGAGAAAGCAGGTTAGTGGTTGCCAGGGGCTGGGGAAAAGGGTGAAGAAAAGGGTGAATAACTACAAATGGGTACAGGGTTTCTTTGGCGGATGATGAAAATGTTCTCAGGTGGTGATGGTGGCTGTCCAATATAACAAAATCCATCGAACTATATACTCTAAATGGGTGAACTTTATGGTATGTAAATTATTTTTCAATAAAGTTGTTTTAAAAAATAAAAATAAAAAGGTGAACCCTGCCATTTCTAGGTGCTTTGGAGTTTACCGTTTTTCTCCTTGCATTTTGGAGTCAGAGTGAGAAGGCATCTCAGCTCTACCACAGCTGAATGATGTGGTGGGCTTCGGTTTCCTCATCTGTAAAATGGGGATAAAGGGCCTCTCCTTGGAGCTGCCATGAAGATTGAATTAGATGCCCTCTGTGAAGATGCGGGGCAGGTGGAGAGCACAGTAAGTATCTCGGGGGGCCACGCCATCACCACCAGCAGGACTCACCGGTATCTTTGCCCAGAGAACAGCCGGGGTCTAGGGAGCAGCCAGGGTCTAGGGAGAAGGGCTGCTTCCCTGTGGAGGCTCCTAACTTTCCCATCTCCTCCTTGTTTCTCCCCTGCCCACCCCCCACTCCTGGAAGTGTGACTCGCTGCCTCCTCCTGCAACTCCCCTATATTGTATCTCCCCAGTTACTGTCCTTATCTCTCATCTCTTCTTTCCAAACAGCCTCTGTCTAGCACCTTGGAGCTTGCATGGGAATTCATGGGTGGGTGGATTCCAAGCTCGGCTTCGTCAGATGGCAACCAAAGGGCAGAGGCCTGAGGGGGCAAGGGAGCGCCAGGATCTGTCTCCCTTTGGAGAAGCCCAGGTTCACCTTCCCAGAAAGCTGCTCTGGCCTTACCACCATGGCCCCTCCAGCCCTCATGCCCCTGGCCCTCAATAACCTTCAGTGGCTCCCTTCTTGCAGCTGTAATTCCCCTCTTGGGATGCTACAAAAGGGATTTCAGAGATTTTTTTTTTCAATAACTCAAAAGGGATGGAGTAAACAATGCATTTGCCCAGGACAAGGCAGCTAAGGGAAGCCCTCAGGCTTCCTTTGCCTTTGCCTGGAAGTATACCAACCCGCAGCCCAGAGGGCCAGCAGAGAACCAATGCTCAGAGCCTGGGGGCCCAGGGAATGCTTTCCAGGCTAGACGTCCCAGGAGCCCTCTCTCCCTTCCCCATAGCAAGATACTAAGAGCAGAGGCTGGCCTGGCAGGCTGTGTCGAGGCCCTGAGCTCACATTGCCTTGGCAGCTTCTTGACAGTCGTGTCTTTTTGTTTCCAGCAGCGGCACTCACTGACCCACACCTTTGGCCAGTGTCCCTTGTGACTGCCCCCTCCCGTTTGAGCAGAATGGCTCCTATTACGCAATGGGTGCCAGGAACCCAGCCAGTCCATCCAGAGACAGGGCAGAGCCCTGGGCTACTGACCCTCTTGGGCCAGCAGAAACCCTCCCTATGGCTCTGCCTCTCATCCTGGCATTGACACTTGTGCCCTTAATTAAAGCGCTTCTTTTTTAAATTAACATTTCTACTCCTTTTGCAGAGTAAGAGAAAGAAGAGTTAGGGGAGAAGAAAGAAGGAAGGATTAATGCGGTTAATTTTTTTTTCATGTAAAAGTTTGTTCCATGATTTAAATCTCACGTCCACAAACAGCTCAGGAGAAGTCAGCATAGAGAAGCAAGCTGACAGATTATAAAGTCATTTGTAAAATCCTCTTTCTGAATATAAACTGAAATGTGTAATTAATTCCACATACTGCATGTGGCACATGGCCTTCATCCTGCATAAGAACAAATACATGAATGAATAAATCGAGCAGGCCTTGACACTTGCCAGGCCCTGCGCTAAATGTTTCCACATATTACCTTAATTACTCCTCACCGTGGCCTTGCGAAGAAAACGATCATAGCCCATTTTACAGATGGGGACAGAGATTTGTCCAAGGCCACACAACTAGTGGCAGATGTAGGTCTGTATGTGGCATTCTTGTTCAGTTTCGTAAATGTGGCTGCCACCTGCCTGAAATTTTGAGAAAAAAAAAAAAGTGATTTGGCTTTGCATGAATTCTTGAAAAAGTAGATTTTTATCTTTATCAGCTTCCAAGCAAGCTGGATTTATTCTGACAGTGTCCATGACATGGCTGCAGACCATCACTGTTGCCAATGTCATGAACCTGAACAAGGCACCTGGTTTCTCTGTGCCTCAGTTTCCTTACCATTAAATGCATTTCCCTGAGAGTAAGTGTGTGAAACTATAAGTTAGCTGGAGGAAACACCTCACAGAAGTGAGAAGATGAGGATGGGTGGTGAGTGAAGGCTTTTTCTCCAAACCCTACAGGAGATGGACCTCAAAGCAAATGGCCATGCTTCCCTTAGACTGGGTGAACTGGTGCTGCTCAGGGCTAGAGGTGTGTCTAGAAGCATGGGGACCAATGCAAGCCCCCTCCACCCTAGGGCACATAAGCTGTCTCTCTCCCATAGGATAGCAGGGACAGCTCTCTAAGCCAGGATTCAGCGAGATGGTCCGGGAGGGGCCTAAGGATCCCTCTGACTTATCCAAGCCTGGGGAGGCAACACAACCTAGCCTGGGTCTCAGGGGGCCCCAATCATGCCCTGAACCTCATGAGCCCAGGCAGGCATCCTGTTGGTTAAGGTCGGCCTCAGGGTCCAGGGATGCACTAGATTCTTTATCTTAAAGTGACTCTCAGGAAAAAAAAAAGAAAAGAAAAGGTAGCTATAGGCAGTTTCTGGATGTTTTCCTATTTGCTAAGCATCTTCTTGCTCCGAGCTTTCCAGCCACAGTGCACTGGACGCCATCGGAAGGCTGCAGCTGCTATTTGGTTCTTTACCACCGCTGAGAAGGTGGAATGGTCACGACCCCGGTTCTGTCACTTTCTTCAGCCGGACAGTCGCCCTATTACAGATTCCAGTAGGGCCGAGCACACTCCTTCCTGCCCGTCTTTACAGATGAACATGCTATCGCTCCAGCAGTACAACACGCCTTATTACGTAAAAAAGCAGCCCCTACCTACCCGCAGGGAAGGAGTATGTTGGACACCACAGCTGGACGGGCGCTCGAGTTCAGCGTCGTCCTGGGAGGTCCGCATGCGCTCGGGAACCGTAATGCGCGCTTTTTCTAAGCCTTACGGTAAACGCGGACGCAGGGCAACCACGTGGCGGTGGAACTGAGGCCCGGCGGGAATGCGCGGAATGCGCGGCGCGGCCTCGCGCGGCTCCTGAGCCACGGCCCAGGGTCCGGCGGCGCGCGCTCTCGCCTCCCCTCTTCACCTCCCCCAGCCGCACCCCGGCCCTGGCCCTGCCACCCAGAACTCGCTGGGCAAGTCGCGCCCCGCGTGAACACCCAGGAGGGGCTTGGGGACCGAGCGCGGCCCATCAGTCCCTCAGACGCTGAGAACCCAGAATTCCCTAAGGGGTCCGAATCCGAGTCCTGCCCCCAGCCCTTAAGGCACGGTCTCCAGGGACCCCAGGGGAAGGGCGCGGGGCATTAGGTACGCAACCCGTTTTCCCGCACCTGGAAAAAAACTCCCTTTCCCTCCCCTCCCCTGCTTGTTGAGTGTCCCGATAACCAGAACTCTAAGGCGCCCCGTAATAACGACCCCGCTGTTCTTCCACCCACCCCCAAGTGCCAAGGCGAGGGATGGAAGCGCTTTCAAGCGTTCCAAGGGCATTAAGGAGCGAGCTGGAGAGGCGCGGGGATGCGGGGTCCTCCCCGCAGTCTTCCGGAAAAGGCAGGGGAGGGCGCGGCAAGTTCCGGAGTGGGGCATGCCGTGGGAGCCCACGAGGGCCTCAGCGCGGATCCTCCGCCGGAAAACCGGCTCCTGCGAGCCGCCGCCGCAGATTTCCTATGCCCCGCGAGTCCCGCAGCGAAGCCCTGCGTCTCCGTCCGACGCGGGGGTCTGCTCAACCTCGGGTGGGCCGCGGCCGGGCCTGACTGCAGGGGAGAAGGCGGAACGTGACCTCCGAGGTCACCCCCAGCCCGCTTTCTCTCCTGTGGTCGGAGGTGGTTTTCTTCTTGATCTGGGCGCCTACTCCCCACCACTTGGTCTGAGAGGGGCTGGGGCCAGCCGGAAGGCCAGGGAATCCCTGGTGGATTTGGGGGTTCATATTGCTCAGGGTACCAGGCGATGCGTTTTGAGGGGCGGGAGTCGAGGAAGTAGAATCGCCTTTAACCCTCAAGAGTTGCGCCTTCAGCCTCGGGATCCCAGATGCGTCGTTGGAGCCAGGGCCGCCCCCCTACCTGTTGGGTTTGCGTTTTAACTCCAGCGCACACCTTGCCCGCAGCCTTCGGAGCTAGGGGAGGGGTCTCGTTTCCCCGCAGCCCGCCGGAGAGACTACTGGGGCGCGGGAGGGGCGGTGGTAGGGTGGTCTGTGTGTGGCTGAAACTAATTGATGTGGAGCGGAAACGCACGTCTGCGGTTGGGGCGATGGGCGGGCGGGGTGGGGGTGCGGCTGTCCATGTTCCGAGCGTGTGGCTGTCTCGGGTGGGCACTGGGGCCGGAGTTCGCCCCGGCCCACCTCGCAGTTTTGGGGCGCCCAGGATCGGCGCTACGTAACCGAAGCAGAGTTGCCATAGTACGTGGGCCGCCACGCGCACCCCAAAAGCGAGCAGTGTGGGGGGAAGGGGAGCTCGAGCGCCTTCGGAGCCCAGGGGCCGGCTTTCGGAAGCGTTTTCCCGGGCGACTTAAGGGCTTAACAATGGAAAACTCGCGGAGCCTGAGCCAAGTCCTTTCAAGTCGCCGCCAGGTATGCGGCTGCAGGTGACCCCACCTGGGTGCGCCCGCCCGCCAGCCGCCCTGGTGGAAAGGCGGGTGCGGGAGGCCGCTGGCGAAAGGTCGGGACTGGTCCCTGCACCACCCGCCCCTAACCCAAGCCCCCAGCCCCGCGGCGCGCAGCCGCGCTGAGTCCTGGGGTCTGCGCCGCGGCGCGCCAGTTCCTGAATGAACGCTCTCCCTTCCCCCGCCTGAATGAAGGTTCCCACAGCCAGGGACGGTGGCGAACACGCGCCTGCAGCGGAATTCGCTTTCTCCTGGCCGACCATCCGCCCAGGCCGCGGTCACCGGGGCAAGGGCCAGGGGGCGAGGAAAGCGTGAAGGTGATTTCAGTTAATTTTGGATTTTCTTTCAAACAACGTGGTTACCCTCCCGACTGGGCCACTTGCCCTTTTGTCTCCAAATGGTCACCAAGAAATAAGAACAGAGCACTTTAAACGAGCCCAGAATCCGCAGTTCCTGCTTCGTGGTGGGTTTTAAGAAGACAGTGTAAAGTAAAACTTCAACAGAAAAGTTTTTTAAAGTTGCTTTTCTCTTTGGAAAAAATAAAATCAAAATGCTTTCTCTGCGCTTCTTGAAGCAATGACCCTCAAAAGCCCAGAGGTATTGGCCCCCTCGGGGGACCCGCGGGCCGCCAAGCAGGGGTCCCCCAGGTGGGGGCTGGGCAGCTGGCGCTCCCCGCCGGGCCCCAAATTCCAGCGTCTCCCCCGCGGGTTCCTGGACGGCTCTTTACGCTCGCTAACCGGGCTTGCAATTTTGCGCTCGTCCCTGAGCCGGGAAATCAACGAAGTTCCTAGTCGAGATCTGCCCGGTCCGCCTAGTAACAGCGCCGCGCCCCCATTGGCTCATGCTAATTCCAGTTTCCTCTGTCTTGCGCCCGGGATGGGGGGGTGAAGCTCCCTCCTGGACCCAGAGCCGGTTTTGCCGGAGTGGGCGAGCCTCTTTATGCCCTGCTGCCCCTAGCCGACTTCGGCCCGCTTCGCGCCTGGGGCTGGGCCAGGGCGCACGCGGGCCTCGGGGCCTCTTGCCCCCCGGGATGGGAGAGGCCGGGTGATAGCTCTGGGCCCCATAAATCATCCAGGCGGCCGCCGGGTCGGGATTTTATGAATGAAAAAGCAGCTGGGCCGCCCTCGTGCTCCGGCTGATGCTCTGAGGCTTGGCTATGCCGGGGCCAACGCGGTTGTGGGTGCTCGGGGAGTGGGGGGGCACGACCGTGGGTGCTCCCTGCTGGGGCCACCCATCGCTCCCCATGCGGAATCTGGGGGTAATTACCCCCCAGGACCCGGAATATTAGTAATCCTAATTCCCGGCGGGGGAGGGGGCGCGGGAGGAATTCACCCTGAAAGGTAGGGAGTGGGGGGGAGGTCGCATCTTGCTGTGAGCACCCTGGCGAAGGGGAGAGGGCTTTTTCTATCCGTTTTCTTTGAGCTTTTACTGTTAAGAGGGTACGGTGGTTTGATGACACTAAACTATATTCAAAAGGAAGTAAATGAACAGTTTTCTTAATTTGGGGCAGGTACTGTAAAAATAAAAACAAAAAAGTTAAGACAGTAAAATGTCCTTTTATTTTTTAATGCACCAAAGAGACAACCTGTAATTTTAAAAACTACGTATTTTAATTTACATCTGCTTAACTTTGCGATAATATTGGGGACCCTCTCATGTAACCACGAACACCTATCGATTTTGCTAAAAATCAGATCAGTACACTCGTTTGTTTAATTGATAATTGTTCTGAATTATGCCGGCTCCTGCCAGCCCCCTCACGCTCACGAATTCAGTCCCAGGGCAAATTCTACAGGTGAGGGGATGTCTACACCCCCAACAAAACCAATTAGGAACCTTCCAGTGGTCTTATCCCAGGCAGAGACGACTAATATTTCCAGCAATTTAATTTCTTTTTTAATTTAAAAAAATGAGTCAGAACGGAGATCACTGTTTCTCAGCTTTCCATTCCGAGGTGTGTTTCTCCCGGTTAAATTGCCCGCACGGGAAGGGAGGGGGTGCAGTTGGGGACCCCCGCAAGGACCGACTGGTCAAGGTAGGAAGGCAGCCCGAAGAGTCTCCAGGCTAGAAGGACAAGATGAAGGAAATGCTGGCCACCATCTTGGGCTGCTGCTGGAATTTTCGGGCGTTTATTTTATTTTATTTTTTGAGCGAGCGCATGCTAAGCTGAAATCCCTTTAACTTTTAGGGTTACCCCCTTGGGCATTTGCAACGACGCCCCTGTGCGCCGGAATGAAACTTGCACAGGGGTTGTGTGCCGGGTCCTCCCCGTCCCTGCATGCTAAATAGTTCTTGAAATTTACACGTGTTAAGGAAAATGAAAGAAGATGCAGTCGCTGAGATTCTTTGGCCGTCTGTCCGCCCGTGGGTGCCCTCGTGGCGTTCTTGGAAATGCGCCCATTCTGCCGGCTTGGATATGGGGTGTCGTCGCGCCCCAGAGTCACCCCTTCTCGTGGTCTCCCCAGGCTGCGTGTGGCCTGCCGGCCTTCCTAGTTGTCCCCTACTGCAGAGCCACCTCCACCTCACCCCCTAAATCCCGGGGGACCCACTCGAGGCGGACGGGGCCCCCTGCACCCCTCTTCCCTGGCGGGGAGAAAGGCTGCAGCGGGTTGATTTGCATTTCTATGAAAACCGGACTACAGGGGCAACTCCGCCGCAGGGCAGGCGCGGCGCCTCAGGGATGGCTTTTGGGTTCTGCCCCTCGCTGCTCCCGGCGTTTGGCGCCCGCGCCCCCTCCCCCTGCTCCCGCCCCCGCCCCCCTCCCGCTCCCATTCTCTGCCCGGCTTTGATCTCTGCTTAACAACAGTAACGTCACACGGACTACAGGGGAGTTTTGTTGAAGTTGCAAAGTCCTGGAGCCTCCAGAGGGCTGTCGGCGCAGTAGCAGCGAGCAGCAGAGTCCAGACGCTCCGGCGAGGGGCAGAAGAGCGCGAGGGAGCGCGGGGCAGCAGAAGCGAGAGCCGAGCGCGGACCCAGCCCGGACCCACAGCCCTCCCCAGCTGCCCAGGAAGAGCCCCAACCATGGAACACCAGCTCCTGTGCTGCGAAGTGGAAACCATCCGCCGCGCGTACCCCGATGCCAACCTCCTCAACGACAGGGTGCTGCGGGCCATGCTGAAGGCGGAGGAGACCTGCGCGCCCTCGGTGTCCTACTTCAAATGTGTGCAGAAGGAGGTCCTGCCGTCCATGCGGAAGATCGTCGCCACCTGGATGCTGGAGGTGCGGGGCTTCGGGCGGCTCTCTTAAGACTTCCCTGCAACTTGTTGCCCAGACCCACGTTTCTTTGCTCCTCACCCCCCTCCCTTCTCTCCTGCTAGAACTTTGAAGTTTGCCGTGTTGTTGCTAGGGATCCGTATTTTCAAAATAAAAATTGTGGGTATTTTCTGAAGGAGGAAGGGGTGGGGGTGGGGGTGCTAGAAGTTGCGTTTCGTGGGAGGGGAGAAGGGGGTCGGGGAGTGGTGCCTTCGGGAGAAGCCAGTGCCAGGGGCACCCCAATGGGCCCGAGGGTGCGGGCTGGCAGGCTGGGTGCGCTTTGTGCCCCCCGCCTGCGCCCCAGCCCGGCTGCGCCTCCTCTCCCGGCCGCTGCGGCCGGGAGCCGCCAACTCCGGGGGGAGGGGGCATAGATTTGATTTTTAAATTAATATCCATGGACACGTATGCAAGGGCCGCTCGTGCCAGTATTATGCGCCATCTTTGCTCTTTTATTGCAAAGCAAAAGTGTTTATTAATAATTGGGGGCAGGGTGGGGGCGGGGAGCGGCCGCCGGGCGCTGGGGCCGCAGCTAGGGGCCGCGCGGCCGCCGGGAGCCCGCGGGAGGGGTGCAGGGACGCGGCATGGGTAGTTTTGGGGAGACCCCGCTCGGGAAGTGGGGGGCCTTTGTTCAAGCAGCGAGTCCCGGGGCGCCCCGAACGGGCAGCCTGGGCCGGAGAGCACGGCGAGCTGCAAGGTCGCGTGGCCCCCAAGACGCCAGGGCTTGATCCCCGTCTGCAGGGATCTCGGCTTGGGGGACCTTCTCCGAGCGAGCCGGGGGCCTGGGAGCACATTTTCAGACCTTGGGTGGGCGCCTGAGGGGCCCGCAAGTATTTTAAAATAATTTTTGAAAGTGCGGCGTGGTGCCCTTGCGAGAGGGAAACGCCGCCCGCGCCCAGGGGGAAGGGGGGGCCCCGGAGTTTGAATTCCTGGGGCTCCCCCCGGAGCCTGTAACAAACTCCCGACCCCCGGCCTGGGTAAAGGGTCGCCCGAGGGTCATTTTCAGGGTTTTTTTATGCACTTAATTATTTTTTTAATATTTTTAAATATTTTTTGAAAAGATGACGTCTGGGGAAATGCGGCGCGGCGGCCTGGGACGCCACCTTTGTGTCTCGCAGGCGCGGCGCCCAACCCCGCGGCCCGTTCCGCGGCCCCGCACCCCAGTTGGGTGTCGACCCCCAGTCAGAGGGACCACGGAGCTCCAGGGCGGGCCGGGGTCCCCGGGGCCGGCAGCCCGCGCCGCCGCGCACGCCGCCCAGCTGTGCCCGCTCCCGCCCCCACCGTGCCAGCTTCGCGGGGACTTTCCCTTTCAGTTTCGGGGAGGGTGGGTACTGGGGACGCGCGGGGGAGGGGGCGCATCACAGGAAGCTCCTGCCGCCCCCAGCCCCGACCCCTTGGCGCCCTCCAGACCTGGCGGCCCTGCCGAGCGCGATGGGGGGTGCGGGGGAGTGCAGGGGGGCGGCGCGACCTGGCGGCGGCGGTCACGGGCCCCGTGCCTCCGTAGGTCTGCGAGGAACAGAAATGCGAGGAGGACGTCTTCCCGCTGGCCATGAACTACCTGGACCGCTTCCTGTCGCTGGAGCCCGTGAAAAAGAGCCGCCTGCAGCTGCTGGGGGCCACTTGCATGTTCGTGGCCTCTAAGATGAAGGAGACCATCCCACTGACGGCCGAGAAGCTGTGCATCTACACCGACAACTCCATCCGGCCCGAGGAGCTGCTGGTAACCACGGGACCCCGCCGCCCCCAGTCCCCCGCGAGCCGCACGCAGGACCACGGGGCCGGGGAAGGTGCAGGCGGTGGCGGCCGGCCCGCCTCTGACATATCTGCTCCTCCGAGGGAGGGCGGCCCCGCCGCTGGGCGTCCCTGTCCGGGGAACGGGCGGGATCCTAGCCGCCCCCGTCCCGCCGCCCCGTGTGCGCTTGCCTGCGACTCCCACAGCGTTCGCGCCCCGCGGTGTGGCCGAAAAGTGGGCGGCGCGCGCCCTCCAGCGGCTGCACGAGGAGCGCCGCGCTCGGCGCTGAGTCTCCAGTTCCAGGTGGTGGGAGGTCTTTTTGTTTCTACTTGCAGAGTCTTTTCACGCGGCGGGCGCCTTTTCTGTTTTGATCTGGGATCGCGTGTTGCCCCAGCTCCCATGACCCCCCAGCATTCGCCAGCCCTCCCCTCCAACCTCCAGGACCGCACGAGACGCAGGGGCCAGTGCTCTGAGCCGGAGATGCGGCGTGGCCTGGCCCCCGTGCTGCCGGCTTCCCCGCGCTCCCGGGCCGGCCCTCACCTCCCCTGATGGCCGCTTCACCCTGTGTTCGCAGCAAATGGAGCTGCTACTGGTGAACAAGCTCAAGTGGAACCTGGCCGCCATGACCCCGCACGATTTCATTGAACACTTCCTCTCCAAAATGCCAGAGGCGGAGGAGAACAAACAGATCATCCGCAAACACGCGCAGACCTTCGTTGCCCTCTGTGCCACAGGTAGGGCAGGCCCGGCAGCCCCCGGCCTCCCCTTGAGAGCCGCCTCCTTAGGTGACCCTGGCCGGCTTCTTGCTCTCCACCTGGGTGCTGTCTGGGAAGATGTCCCCAGGCCCCCTCCTGCGCTGGAAAGCGCTCTTCCAGCTCTGGTGAGCAGAGGCCCTGGATTGTTTGTTGCGCTGGATGGAGGGGGATTTGCTCCCTCACGGCCACCATGCAGTACCTTGGGCATTGGTGTGGACAGCTCAGCCTGCCTGTGTCCCGCTGCTCTGGCCTCATCCTTCAGGCCAGGCAGCCTGTGGCCACTCCATGCTGAAAGGGGTTTACCTTGGCCACAGGGCCGCCTCCTTTCTCCACCCACCTCCAGCCCTTCTTGTGTCCTTAAGGAGCCTGAGCTGCAGGGGCCCTCTCCTGGCCTCTCCCAGGCTGGGCCACCTGCCAGAGGCGCCTCCAGGGGCGGGGAGAGCTGTGGCCTGCCTGTACCACGTGCTCTGGGCAGCTGAGTGCAGGGGTGTCCAGCAGAGGAGCTCTGCTGCCTGAGGCCCTGCCAGGGGTGCTGCCAGCCAGCCAGGCTCAGCTAAGCCCTGGGGGGGCGCTTCACAGCAGTCTCAGCTTGGGCACCACTGTGGGCAGCAGAAGCACCCAGTTCTCACTTCCCCTGGCATGGCCCCAGAGGCTCCTCCCTGACATGGCCTTGGCCCCAGAACCCAGTGGGGACAGACACACACATACACAGGGTGCCACCTCCTGCTGTCCCCAGCCCTGCCTCTGACCCCATTGTGACCGCCTCCTTCCCTGGCCCAGGAGGCCTGGTTACCCTCATGGGGGGTCATGCCCCCATCCCACCCAGCTCTGCTGTGGCCCACCTTTGGTCAAGCCTCAGTCGTCACATCTGTTTGGGGGCTCACTCTGGGTGACCTAGGCCACAAGGCCCAGGGGCATCAAAGAGGCAGTAGCATCTTCTCCCCTCCCCAGAGGGTAGAGCCCCCCAAGCCTACCTCATTGCTCCCTTCTGACACCGGTAGCCCACAGCCGGTATTCAGAATGGTTTCTGGTTTAGGCATGAGGCCTCCCCCACCTCCTCCACCTGCTTGAGACATGAACCCCTCCCCACATGTTTCCAAGTGAGTCCCCAAAGTGGGCAGATGAAGATGCCAAGGATGTCGTCGAGCCTGGATGGGTCTGGGGTGGGGGGCATGCGGCAGACAGGGAGGCATATTCTCTGGCTGGTGCTCCTCAGAGGAGACAGGCCTCCGGAGACTCCAGACAGCCTTTTATGGAGCTGAAAGTGGCTTCAGAGAAATGCAAAGTTTCCTGGAGAGAACATGGGGCGTGGTTCTTGCACAGCCTCCCTACAGGGTGGCTCCAGCGGTGGAGCTCCCCTCGCAGGACCCCTGGGTGCTGGTGGGAGGCAGTGGGCAGGTGCAGAGTCTCATCCTCCCCGCTACTGCACACCCTTTGTCTGCGAAGGCGCCCCCAGCGGTGGGTGAAGGAGGAGGGACACTCGGGGACCCAGCTGTGCAAGTGCTCTCAGTGGCTGTGGAGTCCACTCCAGAGTGGGCCCTGAGGGAGGTGCAGGAGGCCAGGGGACCCACCCCTGCAAAGTGCTCCAGGTCCTGACCCATGGCCACCCCATGGAACGTAACTGAGCAGCCAGTGCCTTGGTCCTGCCGGACATCTGTGGAGACAAGAGTGACTTACGGCTGCTTAAAGTCAGAAACAGGTTGAAGGAGGTGGAGGCATGGGAAAGAGTCTAGGAAGGTGTTTCTGCCCTCCACGTGGCAAGGGTTACATTTAAAGGTGATGCTGGGGGTTCTCCCTGCACCAGGCATCCCTGGCCCCAGGTCCCCAGCAGGTGTGCACATGCTGCATACACTCACGCATGGGGGTTTCAGGGCAGGTGTGTCCTTGGCTCCGCAGGAGGCCAGGTGAGGAACGTCCAGTGCCGCGGAGCTTCCAGGACAGCTGTCACTTCCCTTTACAACCAGGCAGCGGATAGGGTCAAATCCTGGAGCTTTGGTGTCTAATTCTGGGTGGCTCCTAATATAAACACAGACAGCACCACACACTCTGGTGAGGACATGAGCTTCTGAAACAACGTGGCCCCAGTGACTCTGCTCTGCGTGTGCCCCTGGAGACGGGGGGAGCACAAGGTGCGGGGCCAGCTAGAACCTGTCGCTCCCTGCAGAAGCGGTTTCTGTGTGCGATTCTGATTTGCCTCAATGAAAAGGTTTTCATTCATGGCTCCCGGCTCTCAGACTGGGTGGAACTGCTCCCATTTAAAGGGGAAAAGAGGTGGTTCGGCTCGTTAAGGATTTCTTTTTCTAAGTTGTTACGGCGCCCAGCAGCCGGCTTTGTCTCCCCTTCAGGGTGGCTGCCTTTCTTCCCAGCCCCTCACCGGCGCCCCTCTCTCTTTAACAAGGCCGAAGTTGTTTATTCTCTCGGGATGAAGTCTCGGATGGGCCGCCGCACCCCTGGCGGCCCGTGGGGGCCCCTCTCCCTTTGTGCCTGGGTCGGCTCCCATTCAGCTCCCCCGACCCCCCTTGTTCCTGGGCGCTCAGTGGCGCGAGATGAGGCGATGGGGCCGACAAAGATGCCACACTCATCCCTGCCGACGTCCGGCTCCCAGACCAGGGCCCCTGGTTCCTGTGCAGAATTCCTCGTGGGTGTGACAAAAGGCTGCCCCCAGGCTCTGCTGGGGTGGGGGCCAGGCCGAGCGGCACATCCCACGCTGGCCCACCTGTCCACGGTAGGTGCATGACTGCCCTGAGGAGGGGAGGCTGGCGTTCCCCGCCACAAACCGGGACATAATTGGTGGCGAGGCTCTCTATGGAAAGAGCCGGTCTGCTGTTTGTCTAGGAGGTCAGTCACGGAGGCACTGAGACGCCCGCTACTGCAGCCTGGCAGGCGGATGAGCCCCAGTATCTGACAGTGACCAGAGGGAGTTTTGTGCAGACCACAAAGGCTGATGGGCCGCCCTAGATTGGTGTCCCTCTTGGAAGTGGGCCCAGATGTGCAGGACAGTCCCCAGGAAGCCCCGGGTGAGGGGACTGGTGACTTCTTGGGAAAGCTTCTCCCTCTTGGGGCCCGGCTCCCGGCCCAGTCCTCTAGAGGTGTCCCATGGTGACTGGTGCTAGGAACCCCACACCTCTTCCCTTACTTGGGAAGTCGCTGGAATTGTTGGGCTACATCAGACGGCCCAGAAAAGTGTTTTTGTCATCGGCCAGAAATAGGAGAGTTGTGAGTAGAGGGCCCGGGTGGAGTTGGGGTGTACTTGGTCTGTGCTCTGAAGGTCACTGTGACAGTCATGGTCCCATGGTAAGGGGTATGGATTGCTGGAACAGCTCTTCCCTCCCGAGTGAGCCCAGCCAGGCTCTCCTGGCACCAGGGCCTGAGCCGCAGCCACACCATCACAGCCGCCCTGAAGGCTGCTGGCCAGGGCTTGCCCCTCAAGGGACACGGGGAACCATCACAGCTGCCCTGAAGGCTGCCGGCCAGGGCTTGCCCCTCAAGGGACATGGGGAATGGCTTCATCAGTACCCTGCAGCCTCATGGCCTGGCCTGGGTGGAGGCCTAGGCGTCATCCATGCGATGTCCCTTCAGAATATGACTTGTCTCCAATCCCTGCTGCTGGGGGTGGCAGGTACTTGGGTTAGGGTTAGGGTCATAGAAGCGACATCTCTACGTCCTCATATTTGCGTCATCTAATTTTGTTTTTGTGAATAAGTGATAACATTCACAAGGCTCAAGGTGCCAAAAGGATGAGAAGGCAGTGATGTCCCTGTCACCTGTCCTGTGTCTTCCCGTGGCTTTCTCTTTGCTTGGTTATGTTTGAGTCAACAGTGGGGCTGACGTTCCAGGAGGGTCCCTGGGCCAGGCTCCTGCTCTCCTAGTGCCCAGGGATGGCTGGAGGCTGGGGAAGGCCTGGATGTGGAGCCACAGATACTGAGTGGTTCCCTTCAGGCCGGACTGCTTGCTCGGAGCCAGCACGCAGGGATGCCCAGATCCTGTGAGAGGGTCCCCTGCTCACAGCCTCCTTCCCTCTCTCCTTCTGCCTCAGATGTGAAGTTCATTTCCAATCCGCCCTCCATGGTGGCAGCGGGGAGTGTGGTGGCCGCAGTGCAAGGCCTGAACCTGAGGAGCCCCAACAACTTCCTGTCCTACTACCGCCTCACACGCTTCCTCTCCAGAGTGATCAAGTGTGACCCGGTAAGTGAGGGAGATGTCCCAGGCAGCCTTGCCGGGGCTTACGGGGGGAGACAGCTAGTGCCGTGGAAATGCCAAGGCTGGTGCCAAGGCCCCCAAGGGTGACAAGGTTGGGGCTGGGGCTGGGCCCCTCGGACCCCAAGCCACGGACTGACAGGGCGCCGGCTTCTTCCACTGCTCCTAGAACTCGCTGACCGGCCGGGACGTCCTCACAGGCTTCTCACGTCCCCTGGGGCTTCCAGGAGCCATAGAGCCTTTCTGGGCGAAGCGTCTGAGGCGGAGGCCCCAGGCGGCCCCAGCCAATGGTCCGTGTGGTGATGGTGTGTGGGGTTAGGCCCAGGCGAGCTTTGTTTGGGCCACAATGTGCGTGGCCAATAAATAGATGCTTGAAAAGGGCTCCTGTGAGGTCCGAGACACCGGACAACAGGCGGATAGAGACAGCCTTGTTGTTTACGGCCTCTTTGAGAGGCTGCTGCTGTTAAAACCCTGGGATGACTGTCTTTCTTCTTAAAAATGCCATTGTTTTATTCCCGATTCTTTTCTTAAAGAAAGAATTAAAATGACAATCAAAAGGGTTTGTGGCATTTACCAAATTAGACCAGAGAGGTGGCCGGGTCAGCCGCTGGCCCCGCGGTGTGTGAGGGAGTGACCGCCTGACCCCAGCTTGGGGCCGGGTGGGCCTGCGAGGCCCGTTTTGGCTCTGGCCTGGGCCGCCTCTTGGTGGTCTGCCCTCGGGCCTCCCGGGGACTCCGCACGGGTCTCAGCAGATGCTAACTAGGGTCCACCTGCCTGTCCCCTGCCTAGTGGTGCCTCTGTCCCGGGGACACCAGGAGTAGCGGCTGCCCAGCCCATGTGTGTCTCAGAAGAGGAAGAAGCATTTTTGCTGCGGGACACTGAAGTTGGCAGGGGCCTCCCTTCTGTGTTCTCGGCCATGGCCTCCCTTGCACCCTGCCCCGTGTTATCCTTTGGGGGTGGTGAGGTGTCCTCATCCGCTGTAAGGTGGAGGCCAGCAGCCTGCAGCTCTCTCAGGAAAATGGCTCAGAAACACCATCGAGGCCTCCAGAAGCCCAGGAAAGAGAAAGCCCCTCCGTCAAAATGAAACTCGCATCTGCACTTTTCATTTCAAACTCCACGCCCTGAGTGAAAACCGCTTCCCCGCCAGGGGTGTCTGTCTGCCCTGGGATGTTGCTGTCTTCAGGCAGTTGTGGGAAGTCGGGCACTGGCCCTTATCTAAGTAGAGACCATCTTAACTAGATCTCCGAGGCACACGCCTCAGAGCTGACACACGGGGTGAAGTTACCCGAGGCGGAGTCCACTCTGCCTGATCAGCTAGTGACCAACGTAGCCGAGCCCAGACTCAGAAAAACCGTCCACAGCAGAGGCCCCTGCATTTTCTAGGGCATGTTCTAGAATTTTCTTTGGTGGGTGGAATGTCCATCTGTGTGAATCGGGTGCACAGTGCTGCACACCAGTGACTTTTCGCGGAGGAGCGTGCTGCCTCCTTGGAGCTTCTGGCTGTGGGAGAACAGCTTTGTCCACCGGGGTAGCCTTGCAGGCAGCCGTGGGGCCAGAGGAATGAGGGAAGGGCCTGGAGTCTAGCTGCATGTGTGACCCTGGAGTGGGTCATGGGCGGGGCGGGCCGCAGGTGAGGAATCCCTGGATGGGGCTGACAATTGAAGGTGGCTGGTATTTTAGGTTGAACGTCAGGAGTCTTGGATCTCACCCCAGGCCTCTGGCCTCAGTTTCCCCATCTGTACAATGGGACTCTTTGTGCTGCCAGCCCGGCCAGCTTCATTTGCCATGATGAGAATTTTTCTGAAAGGTGGGAGAGGAAAGCTCTCCCTATAAAGGCACAGGGCGCTAAAATGTCACCACCCCCAGGGTCCACCTAAAAGTCCTTCTGGCCTGGGTCATCGCCTGTCATGCTATGCCTTTGTCCAGCCCCTTCTGGTTGGGAGTTCAGCGGCACCTGTGCGGCACATGGTGGGGCTGTGGCCCAGCCCTGCTCCTTGTGGAAGGTCTGTTTCCTGGGCTGCCTAGAGACTTGGCTTGAAGCCCTAGTGTAGCTTCCTGGCAGCTGGGACACACACAGCCCCAACACATGGGGCCGGTTCTCCATCCAGAAGCCCCCAGGCAGTAAGCAGCCGCTTCGGGCTGCCTGGGACTTGCCCGTGGTGGAGCCTAGGAGAGGCCCCTGGCTGGGTGCGGGGTTCCAGATTTCACGACTGCTCTTTCCCACTGACAGTGTGGCGTGGACGCTGCCAAGGGAGTCTGGAGCCCGAGAGGGTGGAGGCGCAGGGCTTTGAGGAGCTTCTGTCACACTCTGCCCGAGGGCGAGCACCTCTGTGGCCGCAGTGGGTGGATGCATGCTGTACCAGGCTGATGGGTGGCCCCGGGGCACAGGCCTGAGCAGGAGAGGATGGAGGGGAGGGATCCATGGTCCACGTCCCCCTGGCCACCCAGCATTCATCCTCAGTCATGCACGGCCTAAGGCTTTGACAGCCATTGATCATGGAAGGCCAGGTTCACCTCGAGGGCTGCCACATGGAGAGGTTAAGTCTGAAAAGGCAGAGTTCAAAGGGCCTCCTATCCAGATCAGATGGCACTGAATTCCCCAGGGAGCTGGCAGGGCCAGTGGGAATAGGAGGTGAAGGCGCTGTTGGGCATGGGGACGGGCAGGGGGTGTGCAGGGTGGGCAGGTGAGCATCTGGTGTCTTGTGGCTCCGGAGACCAGGCGGGAGGTGGAGGCGTTTGGTCCTGGGTGTCCTGACAGGCGATGGCAGTTCCCACATCTCGCTCAGGTTCAGAGCAGGCAGCATGGGCTGAGGGACAGTTTTTGGCTTAGTCTTGCTCTTACAGAGGCCTTCCAGGTCATGGCACCTGGGAAGGGGCCCTCGCTGCAGGCCCCTTCTAAGGACCCCCTCTTCCCGCCTCTCCCCATCCCGTCTCTCTCAGGACTGCCTCCGGGCCTGCCAGGAGCAGATCGAAGCCCTGCTGGAGTCAAGCCTGCGCCAGGCCCAGCAGAACATGGACCCCAAGGCCGCCGAGGAGGAGGAAGAGGAGGAGGAGGAGGTGGACCTGGCTTGCACACCCACCGACGTGCGGGACGTGGACATCTGAGGGCGCCAGGCAGGCGGGCACCACCGCCACCCCCAGTGAGGGCGGAGCCGGCCCCAGGTGCTCCCCTGACAGTCCCTCCTCTCCGGAGCGTTTTGATACCAGAAGGGAAAGCTTCATTCTCCTTGTTGTTGGTTGTTGTTTCCTTTGCTCTTTCTCCCTTCCATCTCTGACTTAAGCAAAAGAAAAAGATTACCCAAAAACTGTCTTTAAAAGAGAGAGAGAAAAAAATAGTATTTGCATAACCCTGAGCGGTGGGGGAGGAGGGTTGTGCTACAAACAATAGAGGATTTTATACCCCAATAATCAACTCGTTTTTCTATTAATGTACTTGTTTCTCTGTTGTAAGAATAGGCATTAACACCAAGGAGGCGTCTCGGGAGAGGATTAGGTTTGATCCTTTACGTGTTTAAAAAAAAGCATAAAAACATTTTAAAAACATAGAAAAATTCAGCAAACCATTTTTAAAGTAGAAGAGGGTTTTAGGTAGGAAAACGTATTCTTGTGCTTTTCCTGAAAAGCACAGCTGTAGTGTGGTTCTAGGCATCTCTGTACTTTGCTTGCTCATATGCATGTAGTCACTTTATAAGTCATTGTATGTTATTATATTCCGTAGGTAGATGTGTAACCTCTTCACCTTATTCATGGCTGAAGTCACCTCTTGGTTACAGTAGCGTAGCGTGCCCGTGTGCATGTCCTTTGCGCCTGTGACCACCACCCCAGTGGAGGTTTGTCGGGCACCAGCCAGCGTAGCAGGGTCGGGAAAAGCCACCTGTCCCACTCCTACGATACGCTACTATAAAGAGAAGACGTAATAGTGACATAATATATTCTATTTTTATACTCTTCCTATTTTTGTAGTGACCTGTTTATGAGATGCTGGTTTTCTACCCAACGGCCCTGCAGCCAGCTCACGTCCAGGTTCAACCCACAGCTACTTGGTTTGTGTTCTTCTCAATATTCTAAAACCATTCCATTTCCAAGCACTTTCAGTCCAATAGGTGTAGGAAATAGCGCTGTTTTTGTTGTGTGTGGAGGGAGGGCAGTTTTCTAATGGAATGGTTTGGGAATATCCATGTACTTGTGTGCAAGCAGGGCTTCGAGGCAAGTGCGGGCCACTGTGGTGGCAGTGGAGGTGGGGTGTTCGGGAGGCTGCGTGCCAGTCAAGAAGAAAAAGGTTTGCATTCTCACATTGCCAGGATGATAAGTTCCTTTCCTTTTCTTTAAAGAAGTTGAAGTTTAGGAATCCTTTGGTGCCAACTGGTGTTTGAAAGTAGGGACCTCAGAGGTTTACCTAGAGAACAGGTGGTTTTTAAGGGTTATCTTAGATGTTTCACACCGGAAGGTTTTTAAACACTAAAATATATAATTTATAGTTAAGGCTAAAAAGTGTATTTATTGCAGAGGATGTTCATAAGGCCAGTATGATTTATAAATGTAATCTCCCCTTGATTTAAACACACAGATACACACACACACATACACACACACACACACACACACACACCCCTTCTGCCTTTGATGTTGCAGATTTAATACAGTTTATTTTTAACGATAGATCCTTTTATAGGTGAGAAAAAAACAATCTGGAAGGAAAAAACCACACAAAGCCATTGATTCAGCCTGTTTGGCGTTTCCCAAAGTCATCTGATTGGAAAGGCATGGGTGTCACAAGGAAAGTTAGGGTACTCGACATAAGTTCGGTTCCGATATATTCTTATCTCCTGCCCCTTCCTTTAAAAAACTTAGTGACAAAATAGACAATTTGCACATCTTGGCTATGTAATTCTTGTAATTTTTATTTAGGAAGTGTTGAAGGGAGGTGGCAAGAGTGTGGAGGCTGATGTGTGAGGGAGGACAGGCGGGAGGAGGTGTGAGGAGGAGGCTCCCGAGGGGACGGGGGGGTGCCCACACCGGGGACAGGCCGCAGCTCCATTTTCTTATTGCGCTGCTACCGTTGACTTCCAGGCACGGTTTGGAAATACTCACATCGCTTCTCTGTATCTCTTTCACATTGTTTGCTGCTATTGGAGGGTCAGTTTTTTGTTTTACAATGTCATATACTGCCATGTACTAGTTTCAGTTTTCTCTTAGAACATTGTATTACAGATGCCTTTTTTGTAGTTGTTTTTTTTTTTTTTATGTGATCAATTTTGACTTAATGTGATTACTGCTCTATTCCAAAAAGGTTCCTGTTTCACAATACCTCATGCTTCACTTAGCCATGGTGGACCCAGCAGGCAGGTTCTGCCTGCTTCGGCGGGCAGACATGCGGGCACAATCCCACACAGGCTGGCGGGGGCCAGCCCCGAGGCCACGTGTGTGAGAACCGCGCCGGTGTCCCCGGAGACCAGGCTGTGTCCATCTTCTCTTCCCTGCGCCTGTGATGCTGGGCACTTCATCTGATTGGGGGCGTAGCATCATAGTAGTTTTTACAGCTGTGTTATTCTTTGCGTGTAGCTATGGAAGTTGCATAATTATTATTATTATTATTATAACAAGTGTGTCTTACGCGCCACCACGGTGCTGTACCTGTAGGACTCTCATTCGGGATGATTGGAATAGCTTCTGGAATTTGTTCAAGTTTTGGGTATGTTTAATCTGTTATGTACTAGTGTTCTGTTTGTTATTGTTTTGTTAATTACAGCATAATGCTAATTTAAAGAGACTCCAAATCTCAATGAAGCCAGCTCACAGTGCTGTGTGCCCGGGTCACCTAGCAAGCTGCCGAACCAAAAGAATTTGTACCCCGCTGCGGGCCCGCGTGGCCGGGCCCCTGCCCTGGCAGGGTCATCCTGTGCTCGGAGGCCATCTTGGGCACAGGCCCATCCCGCCCCACCCCTCCAGAACACGGCTCACGCTTACCTCAACCGTCCTGGCTGCGGCGTCTGTCTGAACCACGCGGGGGCCTTGAGGGACGCTTTGTCTGTCGTGATGGGGCAAGGGCACAAGTCCTGGATGTTGTGTGTATTGAGAGGCCAAAGGCTGGTGGCAAGTGCACGGGGCACAGCGGAATCTGTCCTGTGATGGGCAAGTCTGAGGGTCTGGGCGGCGGGCGGCTGGGTCTGTGCGTTTCTGGTTGCACCGTGGCGCTTCGCAGCACCAACATGTAACCGGCATGTTTCCAGCAGAAGACAAAAAGACAAACATGAAAGTCTAGAAATAAAACTGGTAAAACCCCAGCGTGGTGCCTGACTCTTTGCTTCCTGGGCTGGCCGTGAGCCAGGGACGTGTGTCCTGTTGCCCTAGAACCAGGGCAGGGTGGCAGGCTTGGCAGATGTGGGAGGCCGCAGCCTGTCCTGTGCGCTGTGGGAAGTTCAGCAGCATCTTGACCTCCACCCACGGGATGACAGTCACGCCACTCACTGTGACAACCAAGAATGTCTCCTGACACTGCCACATCCCCGGGGGTGGGGTGGGGACAGAATCCAGCCAGAAGCAGGCACACCCCTCACAACTGGGAGAAAGCCCTCAGCACAGGTGTGTGAGGTGGGAAGTGGTGTCCTGTCCCGGGAGGCTCCAGAGAATAGTTTGCAGGCTGCCTGGCTAGGTGAGCCCACCTCTAACCACGCGAGACAACAGCTCCGGCCTGGGTGACGTGAGCGGTGCCCATTGATCAGGAACATCTTCCGCCCCTCGCTTGCCCCACCAGTTTGTCTTCCTAGGTTATTTGCAGATAGGAAAATAAATAAAGCCGGCATTCGTTAACCCTCTTCTGGCGCAAACTGCTGTTTGCTCTGGATGAATCATGGTCCTTTGGCAACGCCAGGCTCCAGGAGAGCAAAGCACCGTGTCAGGGCCATGATCCGGGGTGGCCTTTCACTGGGATCGTGGGGATCTGGAGGCCACCTTATAGGACACCGGTGGCGCCCACCTCTGGATTTCAGGTGCACATGACTGGACTTAACTTCAAACCCCGGGGTGGAGGTGGGTAGTGGGAGTGCCCTGGGAAGGTGTCCGCAGACCTTGGTCACTGCTCCTGAACCCATCTGTGAGGTTGGTTTGTCCTCATCCCAAGCTAAGTGGAAGCTTGGGTCCCACACCACCGATGGGTGCTACTTGTCAGCTGCAGGTCGAATCTCCGTGGCCTTTATGAAGCACCTGCTGTCTACCCTTCCTGCCTTGTAGAGCACTTCTCCCAGGACTCACAGTGGGGCCGGGGTGGTCCGTGTGCTGGCTCCACAGGCGCCTGCCCTGGGAGGAAGGTGGGGTGTGGAGGGAAACACTTGGCCCCTGTAGGTCTCCACCAGCCTCTCTCCTGAGGGTGGGGGCTCCGGGAGCCTTCCCCAAGGGAGCCCCATATTGGGTGGGTGGGGGAGCCTGCAGGGTGCCCCTGACAGGTCACATCAGCAAGAGCTCAAGGGACAGTCGGAGCCAGAGGTGACACTGGTGGCCACTCGGGTGACTTACAAGGCCCACCTCCTCCTTGCTCCTTGGGCAAATTACTCTGAAGGCAGGGACCAGGTCTGCACCATTGCAGCTGTCCAGTTCCAGGCAAGGGCCAGGTCCTGTGTCAGGGCTGGGGTCCTAGGGAAGCCATGTCCCCACCCCTGGCCTGCAGCTGGGTTTACATTCATCCCCTGAGAGCACATGGGTGTAGCAGGAGGCCTGTGCAGAGAGCTCCGACCATCACACAGGGCACCTTTGGTTGTTTCACGGAGCAGGCAAGGTAGCCATCGGATCCTGTTAGCTTTGAGCAAGGATGTGGGGAAGAAGCTGGAGAGCCACTTTGCCACGCAGGGAGAGGAGCACATGGGTCTAGGGATCTACTTTAGTGTTTGGAAGGTTTTTTTAAGATGAAAGACGGATGTGTAGGCTGATAGGTCTGGCAGAGCCAAAAGGCAGCGACGCGTCTACTGGGAGAGATGCAGCCAAGCGCGGGGCTCATGTAGGCTGGCAGGGCAGGGCAGGGGCCCTGAGTGGGTCAGGTGGGTTCACAGGCAAGTGTGTAGAGAGGGCTTGGGCCCAGAGTGAAGCAGTTGCAAGCTCTCCCACAACCCATTCTCTCTGTCTCGGCATCTGTGGCATCCCGTGATGGGTGGGTCTGTACACACCCCACTCCTGGCTGTGCCACGATGGGGGGGTCTGTACACCCCCCACCCCTGGCTGTGCCACGATGGGGGGGGTCTGTACACCCCCCAGTGATGGGTGGGTCTATACATCGTGGTTATGCCACGAGCTCCAAGGCTGTATTAGTCCGTTTTCATGCTGCTAACTAAGACATACCTGAGACTGGGTAATTTATAAAGAAAAAGAGGTTTGATAGACTCACAGTTCTACGTAGCTGGAGAGGCCTCACAATCACGGCAGAAGGCGAAAGGCCCATCTTCCATGGCAGCAGGCAAGAGAGAATGAAAGCCAAGTGAAAGGGGAAACCCCTATAAAACCATCAGCTCTCCTGAGACTTGCTCATACCATGGGAACAGTATGGGGGAAGCCGCCCCATGATTCAATCACCTCCCACCGGGTCCCTCCCACAACATGTGGGAATTATGGGAGCTACAATTCAAGATGAGGTTTGGGTGGGGACACAGCCAAGCCATATCAAAGGCATCGTCTGGCCACTCTAGGCCCTTGTTCCCAACTCTCAAACTCCACTGACATCACCTCTGTGCCTGCAACCCCTCCTGGGATTCAGTGAAGACCTCATCCCTTGTTGGAGTATCTGTGCTGCCCAGAGGGTGACAGTAAAAACTGACCTTTGAGGAACTTCAGAGACAAAGCCTTCCGCAGTCAGCTGTCCCTGCAGCCCCTTCGCAGAAGCCTGTTCTCACGCGCCCCGCCACCCCTACCCGCTCATGAGGGGCCCTGCCCTGCCTCCTGGCCCATCTCCCTGCAGCCAGACAGTCCTCATCCATTCTTCATCCTCTGCCTCCAACCCCCGGCCTTCCTATCTCCCTTCAGCTCCGTCCAAGGTCCCTGGGACTCAGCCCCGTCTCTCCCCAGCCTTGACCCCAATAAGCTCAATGTCTGCCCAGGAGCTCCTGACACACCAGACTGCATCAAGCTTCCTGCTCTGTGCTTGGCCCACTGCCTCGGTCCACAGGAACCTTCATCTCTGCTCTTACTGTGAGGACGGGCTCTCTGAAGGCTTCCCTACCCCACACCAGGCAGGCGGTTCTGGGAGTCCGGGATTGTCATGCCTGGGCACCTTCCTGCTCTGGCTGAGCCCCTCCAGGACGGAAATCTCCCAGATTCCTCTCTGCCTCCGTCTCCCCACCCTGGCACACAGTGGGTCCTAGGAAGGGGGCCGAATGGAAGGGAGGTTGTGTCGGCTCCTACAGGGCAGCCCCAAGCTGCTGGGCTGAGTTGCAGAGCCATGGGTCCAGCCTGACCCGCATGCCGGGAGCTGACTCCATGGCTGGAAGGGTCGGGGGTTCCCCAGGAGTCCAGACAGTACCTAGAGTTGTCACGAGGAGTGAAAGGCCCTGAGGGGACAGAGGAAGGAGGCTGGGCAGAGCAGGCACGTGGACTTCGGACCGCGCTTGTGGGATAGCAGTGGGTAGGGCCGTGCAAAGGGTGGGGCAGTGCCCGTGGGAGTCCAGAGAAGCCAGGCCCAGCGGCAGTGGCATGCATCCGGCAATCCCTCCGGCTACCCTGCATGCAGCATGACCCTCCTTGAAGCACCCCAGGAAGCAGAGTCACAACCTCGCTCTGCCCAGCATTGGGGGCCTGGCCTCTGAATCTGGTGGGGAAGGCTGTGTTGCCTCCTGGCACCCGCTCCATCACCAGTCCCACCATAAGGCTAGTCCCCAAAGTCAGCGCTGCAGCCAGGGCCAGCGAGGGCCAGCAAGGGCAGGCCTGTGCAGGGGCTGCAGCGTGGGGTGTGCGTCCTGCACGCTGGGCCAGCCTTGCAGCTCACAGGGCTCTGTCATCCCAGGAATGTCTTTGATCAAGAGTTTATGCAAGACGAGGAAAGCAAGCCCAGGACCTCTAATCCGTTCCCACAGTCCCCTGCCCGCCAGGGCCCCACAGGCCCAGCGCCACACCGCCAGGCCGGAGCAGACAATAGCCGGCGGACGGGTGGGCGGGCAGCTCCAGGGCCGCTGGCCTTGGGGCCCACATCCGGGAGCATTGTCACTGCCACTCACGAGGGCACACAAGGAGGACTGGGGAAGAGAGAATGCAGAGCCCTCTGCTGAAGGGGCTTCGGTGGGCCTTGAGCCTTTCAAAGACGGCGGTGTCCATTAATCCTTTTAATTTGCACCTAGCAGCAGCTGAGACAAGCCTCGCAACCGGCAGCCACTTTAAGAGCTGAGTGGTCTAACCCGAGGATCAGCTCCTATTCCAGACCCCGGGCCCTCTGAGCCTGTCGGGGCAGTCCTCCTTGCCTTTGTTTAAATCACGGGAGGAACTGCAGCTGGAGGTTACTGAGCACGCACTATATGCCTTGCGCTCAACACCGAACACAGTTTCTCTCTGAGTCTTGCAACGACCCCATGGGTTGGTGACAGGGAGGGGACACTCTGGTGACAGCCACAGACATAGCCCTGCCCTCCCAGAGCCTACACTCTCCCACACACAATCATCCCATCTGCTAGGTCAGGGATTGTCAGGTTTTCCGGAAAGGGCCACAGAGAGAGGTTTCAGGCTTTGCAGGCCACAGGGTCTCTTGCCCCGTGCAAAAGCAGCTGCAGCCGCTCTGTGAATGAGTGAGCATGGCTGTGTGCCAATAAAGCTTTATTTACAAAAATAGGCAGCAGACTGGATTCGGGCTGAGGGTGGTAGTTTGCCGACCCCTGTTGTAGATGAGTAAACCGAGGCCCAGAGAGGTAAAGTAACTGAGCCAGGACCGTACAGCTAGTGTGCGACCAAGCCAGCCTGGTGGGTCAGCCTCATGGAGAAGAAAGGGCTCAAGCTTCAAAAACGGAAATCCATAGAGCCTTCACTGGGCCATTTGCAGCCAGGCCCCACGCACACAGCTCAGGGCCCTGCTTCGCCAGCTCCACCTGTTTCGAGGCTCCCAGTTGGTCGCCCCTGCAGGTGGCACTGTGTCTTGGCTGCTGGCCTGGAGAAGGGCAGCCAAACAGGCCGGCAGTGGACATCTGAGGGTGATCAGCTGTTTAAAAAGAAAACTCACCAGCATGTATAGACACCCATTCAGCACACGTTTTGGAGTAAAAGGCCCTGGGGTTGGATCTCAGATCTGCAACTTTCCAGCTCTGCGGCCTCATTTCTCTGGGCCTCAATGTTCACACCTGTAACATGGGTAAAGCCTGCGAGAACACAGCCCATGATGGGGAGTCGTCTCCATCTCCTACCCACGACAATGACAAGCACAGAATAGGGGCTCCATAAATCTCTGTCCAATAACTGAATTCTTTCTGGGATGCTGAGGATTCAATGGCTCAATGTGTGTGGAGCACTGCTGAGCACCGAGCTTGGGGTACAGCGATCACTCAGGGAACGCCATCATCCCCTCGGCGCTTCCACATAATCACCATCACCATTCCACGCACCGCCCAGGTCTGGAAGCACAGGCCCCCATGCCACGGTGGCCGCCTGGGTGGTGGCACCAAAGCCGATCTTACTTCCCTCCTTTGGCCCATTAAGTAGACAGCTCTGGGTTTTCTTGCCACCACGGATGCCCCCTCCTGCTGTTGACAGCACCCAGATTTTGCTCCAGGGGAACCACCATTCCCAGATCTGTGGTTTGAGTGGGACCGACCCCATCCCCAGTTCCAGGCCAGGTCTTATAGACTGAAACCCAACTGCACATCCACACCCACCAGAAGAGCAGCAAGTTGACGGATGGGTGAGAAATCAAATAGAGCCATTGAGTCTTGAGGAGACATTTTCTGGAGCTTCTGAAAAAGAGAATGCTTCCCCCTCTTCCTTAGGATTCCCAGCAGGGAAACACGAGCCTAGCGGTGGCTCCCACTTGCCCTCAGTGGCGGCTGAGACCGGGGGGAGTCAGGCAAATCCCCGAGGAGGCCCCACGAGCAAGGCCGGAAGTGTCTGGATGGTGTGGCCGGCACCCTCACCCTCCAGACCAGCAAACAAAGCCCAGGCGGGGAGAGGGGCCTCGTAGTTTTCTGTGGCTGCTGTAATGAATTTTCACAAACTCAGTAGCTTAAAACAACCAACATTTCTCTCACAGTTCCAGAGGCCAGCAGTGTCTGCAGTGCCCGCTCTCTCCCAGCTTCTGGTGGTTTCGGGCGACCTTTGGCTCTTCTCAGCTGGTCCATGCTCAGCTCCAAACTCAGCCTCCATCCTCACAGGGCCATCGGCCCCGTGTCTTCACGTGGCAGTCTCTCCTCTGTGCCGCCGGCTCCCCTCTCCTTAAAAGGACACCAGTCATATTGGACGAAGGGGCCATGCTACTCTAGTATGACCTCACCTTAACTCACATCTTTTTTTTTTTGAGACAAAGTCTTGCTCTGTTGCCTGAGCTGGAGTGCAGTGACGCAATCTTGTCTCACTGCAATCTCCACCTCCCGGGTTTAAGTGATTCTCCTGCCTCACACAGCCTCCTGAGTAGCTGGGAAATACAGTCACTGCCATCACGCATGGCTAATTTTTTTATTATTATATTTTTAGTAGAGACAGGGTTTCACTGTGTTGGCCAGGCTGGTCTTGAACTCCTGACTTTGTGATCCACCCACCTCAGCCTCCCAAAGTGCTGGGATTAAAGGCGTGAGCCACTGCGCCTGGCCCAATTTACATCTTAAAAAAAATCTACAAAGACCCTATTTCCTATTTCCAAATAAAGTCACAGGTACCAGAGGCTAGGACTTCAATGTTTCTTTTTGCAGATACAATTCAATTTGCAACAGACTTGGGCTCTTAAAGCCTGGAAGCAGGCTCCACAGTCCCCTCAAATTTTAGGGGCACATACTCACTAGAACCAGCAGAGGGACATCAATCCATGAGCCTCTAGCTCAGCAAGCAACACATACTCCACGTTCAGGTATCCCCTGAGATAAAGGCTTCCATCCCTGCAACCCAAGGCCCAGCTGCTCTGGTAAAGGGTGCCAGGGAGACACAGCCAAGGCACTATCCTGATGGGGGTGTCACCAAGGGGTAGACGCCAAGGCCTGGATGCCACCTGAGTTTACTAGCCAGGGAGAGTTATGAAAAGTGTATGAGCAAGGAGTGACTTTCCTTCTTGGAAGTTAATCTAAGAGGTCCCAGTGGAACCCTTAGTCACGCTGGCTTGGACAACTCACTGAACCCTTGAGGCCTGGCTCCTCGCCTGCAGGCCCCGTGTCCTGTGAAGCACCAAACATAGTGACCCATTTTTCTCAGATCATAAGAACTCTGTGACTTCAGTTTCCTGAGTCACAAACCAGTTCCTCATTTGATTCATTAAGGACCAGAATAACTGTGAGAATTAGGATAAACTTACATGTTCACGACACTTTTTGGTATCTCCAGATTACATTGGTGTTTTCAGGTACAGTGGGAGAGACACCTCTGCGGTGTTGTGAGGCCAGATGAACGCTCGCAAAGCTCAGTATGGAGGTCATCTCCTCCTTTGCCCACCTTCTCGTTCCCTCCCCTCCCCTGGGCTCCCAAAGTGCCAGGGGTGTCCCTAGGTCAGACCTGCTCACGGGGTCTGGGGCAGCTAAAGACCCATCCAGGCACTGCCTCTCCTACAGGCAGCCAGCATGGATCCTCTTCCATAAATTCACCTGCTTTTGCCTCAATCTGGCCTCAATCTGCTAGATCAGGGGGTCTGCCATCCCCAGGCTGTGGACCGGCACCAGTCCATGACCAGGTAGGAACTGGGCCCCACAGCAGGAGGTGAGCAGCGGACGAGAGAACATTACTGCCCGAGCTCCGCCTCCTGTTAGATCAGCAGCGGCATTAGATTCTCATAGGAGCGGGAACCCTGTTGTGAACTGTGCACGTGAGGGATCTAAGGTGCGTGCTCCTTATGAGAATCTAATGCCTGATGATCTGAGGTGGAACAGCTTCATCCCCAAACCATCCCCACCCCCAAGCCCTGTCCATGGAAAAACTGTCTTCCACAAAACCAGTCCCTGGTGTCAAAAAGGCTGGGGACTGCTGTGCCAGATGCAAGACCGGTCCTGGAGACAGGCTGCAAATTCCCAGAAAAACAAGGCTCCGCTTTGGCGAAGAAGACATATCTAAAATAACGGCCTCAGGAAGCGAATCGTTCATGCAACCTGCTCAAGCCCTGCTGTGCCCCAACAAGCCTGAAGTTGGCCACTTACTGTGACCACTGGACTTGTCCTCAGCCAGGCCTCATATCTCTGCAAACTGAGAGTGGTAGCCCTGCCTCCAGCACTGGTGGATAATCCTGGTAAAGGGCGGGCCACCAGCAGCCACTCAGCAAACAGGCCTCTTGTCCCTTCTTCCATATCTCCTCATTCTTTTCTTGCCACTGGTTACAGAAAAAAATGTCAAGGGGTGAATGTAAAATAAGTGAAATGTGGTCGTGTTTTAGGACAGCAGTGTGGCCCCTGGGCAGTTCCCTTTGACCATCCAGTGACTCTGAGAGGTGATTCCAAAGTGGAGAGTTCAGTGGAGGACTGACTACTCTTGCTTGTGCCTAGCTGTTAACATTCTAGAAAAACTAATTGAAATAACTTCAACTTTTACATGAAATGGCTTTCTCTTCTCCCGAGTCCCAATTCAACAGTCTGCCCAGCAGCCACAGCCACAGGAGGGGACAGAAGGTGGGGGACAGTGGGGATAGAGATGTCTCGGGGAGGGTGGATTAATAATAGCTGCTGATGGGTGGCTGGGCCAGGTGAGCAGGAGCTGACCAGTCCCCAACACAATGGGACCACTCTCGCAGTGGCTGTGTCTACGCTGGGTTAAGAAGATGAGCTGGCGGAAATCTAAGGCACATGTCTTCCTTCATATCCAGATCCTAAATACCTTGGAGGAAGAAATAAACTGGCTGGATGTTGTGTTATAAATGATGCCGTGTTATAAATGATGTGTTATAAATGGTCCCAGACAAACTTTCACTTTAAAATATGCTATTTACTTTTTTTCCAATTATAAAAATAATACATTATCAAAATAGACAACTTACAAAACACAAAAATCCACCAAGGGAAACACGACAAAGGCCCGATCCCACCATCTAGAAAGAACGAGAGTCTTTCTGGTGCGAAGGCACCAGCACTGATGAAGGCACAACAAGGTGATGCCAACGCAGACTTCCCCAGACCTGAGGTGAGGCTACAAATGAGGGGTGCACAGCCACACGCAGGTTTAGAGTTCGGGAGGAGGAGACCTAAGTCTTGTCTTCAAAAACAAAAAGCAGGCCGGGAGTGGTGGCTCATGCCTGCAATTCCAGCACTTTGGTAGGTGGAGGTGGGTGGATCATTTCAGGCTAGGAGTTCAAGACCAGCCTGGCCAACATGGCAAAACCCCATCTCTACTAAAAATACAAAAGTTACTTGGGCGTGGTGGTGTGCGCCTGTAATCCCAGCTACTAGGGAGGCTGAGGCAGGAGAATCACTTGAATTAAGGAGGCGGAGGTTACAGTGAGCTGAGATCGCGCCACTGCACTCCAGCCTGGGCGACAGAGCGAGACTCCGTCTCAAAAAAAAAGAAAAAAAAAAAGAAAAACTGAAACAAAAACAAAGCGAGCCACTGCGGCGGTCCACCTGCCACTGCTCCCGCGGGGGTCACAGCTCTGGCTCCTGCAGTCAGCAGCTTAGGCAGCACAGCACAATGCACTAGGACATTCGGGAATGGTTTTAAAACTGAAGTGGATTCATGGCGACTCCTTAATAATGTCGTGGACTGCTTTCAGACATGCTTTCTGGAACAGGAGGGATGCGGAGAGCCAGAGTGTGGGGACTTCAGTGACCCTGAGGTGCACACAGGAGGATATGTGAACACGTGCCATCGCATATGACCACTCACCTCGTGGGGACCCACCGAACCATCCACTCTGCTCATCTGTGCCCACCCCACTGCCTCTGTATGACGCCTCATAAGGACTGACAGAGACAAAAGAGCTCCTAGGAGAGGGGAGAATGCAGGAGCCTGTACACATGGTTCTCAAAGTTTCTGCAAACATAACGATGGCCTAACATTTGGTCTTTGGTTCAAAATATTTCCCCCCTTCACCATTTTTTAATGCTGCAAAGCCCGTCGCCCCTCTGGGGACAGTGTGAAGGATAGGTCTGGGTCCCCTCAGGATCGGGCTGGCCTTTCTTCCTCAGCCAGATGGCCAGGCAAACTGGCCACCACAGACTCCCCTGTGCTCTGTGAGGCTCGGCAGGACCCGTGCAGCCTGGGAGGGAGGGCAGGGACTGCCAGTGCTGCAGGTGCCGCACTGTGCATCCTGGAGGCAGCTGTGCCTGGTGGCGGTGAGGCACGGCCTTGGGGCGGAAGTCCTAGCTCTGCTGCTGAGTGCCCTTAGACCAGGCAATCCCTTCGCGTCTCACCTTCCTCCTCTGTGAAACGGTAATAACACTCACCTTGTGGGCTCCTGAAGGGATTAAATAAAACACGGGAGGCACGTCCCGCAGCGCCTGGGGCACAATCGGCCTCGACATGCGGCACAGCAACCGTCCAAACCTCCCACGAGCCTCATTCAGGGACAACCGTCTCTCTCGTTGCAAAATAATAATAATAATAAAAAAATAACTGCCTCAAGTCCAGGCTTGGGGACTGACCCTATCCAGAGCCAATCCCAACCCAGAACCAGCTAGGCCTATGCTGCCGGAGAGGCCGTCAGGCCTGCATGCGGGCACAGCGGGGAGCAGCAGTGCGAGGGCTCTCCCAGGGACGGCTTCAGCCCAACAAAGGGCATGTGTGGAGAGGCCCCAAGGCGGGCACCGAGGTGACACCGGCAGAAAACCCCAGGGAAGGAGGCCCTCCCACAGCCGAACCGGAACCCTCACCCTCCCACTGAACAATGGCCTTCCCAGCACCGTCTGGCCCTTCACTGCATTCCTAAACACGTCACACACACGTCTGTTCCTCGATGTTCGGTCTCTGTTCATCCATCTTCCTCAAAATGAAAGTCCAGAACCTTCTGCACTAATTTTAAAGTCTGGCTGAACGTTGAGTAATGAACAAAACTGAAAACACAAAAGAAAAGAGATGGTATTTTTAATCTTGTGCATTTCTACTGAAAAATGAGAAGATAACTCTATCTCTAGCTATAGCTTTTCCTGTCTACGTGGCCAGCCCATAAATGAGTTCTAACTCCTATTCTCCGGACTGTCTTCAGTTTTCCCGCACTACAACTCAAGGATGAGGCGCCTCTACAGACAGCTCCGCGGTGCACGCAGCTCCAGGCCACTGCCGCAGTGGCCCTGAGAGTGCGCCGCCCCGCCTGGGAAAGGCACAATCAGGCGCTCCCAGCAGGAGGAAACACAGTGCACGCACCTGTTTAAATTTTCCTCTGATTTTGTCTAAGTCTTCATGGAGTTTATCATAAGTAGGGTCATCATAAGGGAATTTCTGGATCATTCCAATCAATGATTCTAAGACCTTCATCTTTCTGCTGTAAAGCACAGAAATACAGACTCTCAGTCATGTGCACACAACAGGCTCAACTTACCCAACAGCTATGCTGCTGGCTTACTGAAACCCAGCAGGTGCGCTAAGAATGCCTTCGTTCAAAAGCTGGATGATTATTCTCTCATTACACGAAATCATATTTATTTACCTAGCAACGTGCTTAGGCCCATACCCAGTGCCTCTACAGCAAGTGTGTGCCTAGCTTACAGACATGCCTCCATTCCGACCACAGGGCTGAGTGGCTGAGGCAGCCTGAAGCCCTGCTGACTCTCGAGGTCACACACGCAGAAATAGACAGAACTGGGCAAGAGGGACTGGGGCTGGGCACGAGCAGGCCTGCTCTGGGTCTGGGGATTTTCCAGCATCTGGAATCTTTGTGCTCAAAGCCTTCCAGAGTCCAGCTGCAGGTAAACCAGCAAACCCCTCCCTCCAAAGGCAGAAATCAGTACCGTCCCCTCCCCAGGGAGGACAGAGCTTTGCTGAGGAGGCAAGGAGGTTCTGCAGAAAGGCTGTGCACTCAGGAGACAGCAGCCCTGGGTGTGACGGCTCCCCAACACCTCTCTACCTGCTTTCAACCCTGCTGGCCTCATCTGTAAAATGGGGGGCATCCCAGGCTCCAGATGGTGAGAAATTAATTTCTGTTGTTTATTTTTTTTTTTTTAGTGGGGAGAGTAACAGCAACCTCACAGACTTTCAAGAGGATTAAATAACTGACATGGGCCGGGCCCGGTGGCTCACACCTGTAATCCCAGCACTTTGGGAGGCCAAGGAGGGTGGATCACCTGAGGTCAGAAGTTCAAGACCAGCCTGACCAATATGGTGAAACCCTGTCTCCACTAAAAATACAAAAATTAGATGGGCGTGATGGTGTGTGCCTGTAGTCCCAGCTACTTGGGAGGCTGAGACAGGAGAATTGCTGGAACCTGGGAGGTGGAGGTTGCCGGGAGCCAAGATTGCACCACTGCACTCCAGCCTAGGGGACACAGTGAGACACCGTCTCAAAAAAAAAAAAAAATTGACATGAAGCTTGGACTCTAGCACAGAGTAGGTGCTCAATAAATGTTAGTCTCTTGGTTTCCTCTGGATCCTGGAGACCAGGGCTCTCACCCACAGGGGTTTAAAAATAATCCACACATGTGTCCATCTCGTGGGGCCAGGTCTTTTCAATGAACCACGGGTGGTCCTGAGAAGCATGCTGCCCCTGTGCCGCATTGGACCATGTGAGTGGCCAGAGCAGGCAAGATACTCGATTAACGGGAATTTTAAAGAACTGACGGTTAGGATGAATCAACAGCAATTCAAAGCAACCAAGACCTCCTGTGTATGTGCAAACAGCTGGTGCTCCTGGATACAGAGAAGAGCAAGTTTGCCAGCAGCATCCAGTTGACAAGAGCTAACGATGGCTACCTCTCTGAGAAAATACAAAACTGTGAAAGGTCAAAGCAAGTCAGTTTTAGCAACAAAGCACCTGGTTTCCAGGGAAACCAAAGGGAGACACCAAAAGGTGGGAGGTAGCTGTATGCTAACCCGATGCAGAGGACCACCCACTTTCCACTTGGCAAGCGGTGACTTCTCTGGTCAGCGATGCTGCTCAGACACACCCAGCCGGGTGCACCATCAGAGGCAGGCAGGTGTGAGCAGCTCAGGGCTAATAAAACGAAAGTGACGGTGCCAGAGCCCCCATGCTCAGCCCCGGCATGCGCTGGTCTGCAGGAGGGTTTCACCAGACTGCTGAAGCCAGGGACAGAAGTGTCACGCAGTTTACCGGAAAGCTAGTTACTCAACGGAAAGCACCATCTTTTGGCCTGAGATGCCGCTCTCCATGGTTTCTTTGGTGTTACAATGCCCAGCATTTTGCTGAATGACAATGCAGGTGGCAGGTGTTTTTCTCTTAACATCCTTATTTGGAAAAATTTACAGGTAAAACATGCAATATCAGCCCTTCACCATTTAAAACAAAATAAAACCTGACATAGAAGATCCAAATATCTGTGAACCACTGCTCTACAATAAAGCCTTAGGTTCCAAAGGGACCTCTGGGTACTACTGGATGGGATGAGGGCAGCTGCGAAGAGGGTCTGGCCGGGCTTCCACCAGCCCCTCGTCAACCAAAGTGGTCCTTCTCTGTTAACTAGACTGAGCGTGCTGCTTTCAGACGTCAGCAAAACTGTTTTGGGGTAAGGGCTGGCAATCTCCTGGGATGGGACCACTGACACACAGCTGAGTGCTTCTCCAGGAGCTGGTAGATTCTGCCGCTGTGGGAGAAGGGAGACGGGTAGAGAACTCCAAGAACATACATCCTTTTGTGGCCTGGAGTTGAGAGCCAGGCTCAGCTTTGACTGCCACCCAGTGGCAGCACAGGCTGCCAACGATTCCCCTGGGATCCCCAGCTGCCTGCTGCTGCCTGAGAACCAAGAGGAAAATGTCCTCAAGTGCCCCTCTGCTAACCCAGAATCCCATCAACTCCCAGCTGCTGGTACAAATGGAGCAGAAAGAACTACCCGTATCAGTTGCAAGCATCCTCATTCTTAAACATTTGAACATTCAAGATATTCAAGGTATTTCTAGAAATTCAAGATATTTCAAATAAAAGCACAAGTCACGTGGTCAGGGCGAGTGTTATCCACTCTCCTTGTGCCCCTCCCACGCTAGGCGAGGCCACCAGGTGTCAGAATGACGCAGAGCACCAGCTCAGGTCCCGCGCTTGCTGCCGCCCATGAACAGCAGAGTATCCAAACCATCTCAAGGGTTCATTTCCAGCTTCAAAATGAAGATAGATAAAGCAGGGCCACATGGGGCTTCAGTAAGTACAACGCAGGAAGAAGAGTTTTTGTTTGTTTGTTTTTGAGAAGGAGTCTGGCTCTGTCGCCCAGGCTGGAGTGCAGTGGCATGATCTCGGCTCACTGCAACCTCTGCCTCCCGGGTTCAAGCAATTCTTCAACCTCAGCCTCCCGAGTAGCTGGGACTGCAGGCACACACCACCACACCGGGCTAATTTTTGTAATTTTAGTAGAGACAGGGTTTCACCATATTGGCCAGGCTGGTGTTGAACTCCTGATCTCGTGATCTGCCCGCCTCGGCCTCCCAAAGTGCTGGGATTATAGGCGTGAGCCACTGCGCCCGGCCGAGAAGAGTTTTTTAAAAACGCTAAAAACAATTCAAATGACAGCTAACACTTACTGAGTGTTGACAAGTTCCAGAAAGGAGTTAAACACATTTAAATGTATTTTCTTGTTAACAGACTTAGTTGGCTACATTAAAAAAACTGATGACACTGGCGTCCTCATCTCTGAGCCCAAGTCATACAAAACTTTTATAATTTGGTTTTTTTTTTTTTTTTTTTGAGACGGAGTCTCGCTCTGTCGCCCAGGCTGGAGCGCAGTGGCGCAATCTCGGCTCACTGCAAGCTCTGCCTCCCGGGTTCACGCCATTCTCCTGCCTCAGCCTCTCCGAGTAGCTGGGACTACAGGCGCCCGCCACTACGCCCGGCTAATTTTTTGTATTTTTAGTAGAGACAGGGTTTCACCGTGGTCTCGATCTCCTGATCTCATGATCCGCTCGCCTCGGCCTCCCAAAGTGCTGGGATTACAAGCGTGAGCCACCGCGCCCGGCCTATAATTTGTTTATTAGAAGCTCAGGGGAAAGGTGAATGAGAAAATACAATCAACGTGAACATTATTTTATTGGTAGGGTATCTAAAAGCCACGTGGTGCACTAATGACTCCAGGTAAAAGGCAGGAGCATAGAACTCTTGAGAAGCAACAACAGCCAGTGTTCATCAAACACCTAAAATGTGCCTGGCACTTTCTATTTAGTATTTCTGTTAAATCTCCTAACAACACTCAAGCTTGACACTGATAATTTTCTCCATTTTACAGATGAGGAACAGACAGACTGATTACTCAGGGGCATGTTGGTAACCCGTGGAACTAGAACTCCTGGTTCCTACGCTGAGAAAGAAAGACATCTCCACCTTTACCTGTCCTTCTCAGTGGTGCAACTGTGCAGCAGACATTTCCATGCAAAAGCAAAACCTTGGTAGCACCCAATCTGTGAATGTGAAAAATATTTAAGAGTTAAATTAATAAGCAACTAGCTACACTTTCATTACCAAGATCTCAAAACAAAAGGTGGGGGCAGAAGGCAGCGGTGCTTCTCACACTATTGTTCTGGAAGCACCTGTTGAGCATTAGGCAATGGAAATTAAGAGATTAGGTCATCGGTGGGGCAGCCAGCCTCCCAGATGCCCCAGTCCTCATCTCCTGGTATCCATGCCCTGTGCAGGTCCCTCGACACTCCACCAGGGTGGCTTTTGTAACCAACAGAATGTGCAGGAACAGCACAAAGCTCCTGAGTCTAGGGATAAAAGCCAATGTCACTTGCCTCACCAGCTCTCTTGGACCACTTGCTCTTGAATGTCACGAGGACACACAAGCAGCCCCATGGAGACGTCCATGCCCACAGTCAGGTGACAGCACCACCTTGGAGGCAGATCCTCCAAGTCCAGTCAAGCCTTCAGGTGACACGGCTCTGGCTGACACCCTGAGCCAGGACCAGCCAGTAAAGCTGCTCCTGAGTTCCCAACCCTCAGAAACATGTGAGATCATCAATATTTGCTGTGTTAAGCCCATGAATTTTGTGGTGATCTGTTTCGCAGCATTGAACATCCAATATAGTCATAACTGCCTCAACTCAGACTTTGCCACTAAGGGCCACTTATCTGTAAGGGCCAATCTAGGACAAAGGGCAAGAAGAGAAAAGAAAATCATAAAGTTAATGAAATTTCAACGTAAACATAAATGGAATATTTTCACATGACAGAGGGCACCCATTCTTTGCACAATGATTCAACTGGCTTAGTACATAAGCCAGCACCATGACACTCCCAAGTAAACTAAGGAGACCAGGGACTTGTTTTCTCTTATCTAGCCTGCATAACTTAATTGTATCTACCCACAGCAAAATGAACTCTCAGTTCTGTACTAAGAATATTTCTCCAGCAACAGTCCATCTAGTCCATGAACTCCCACACAAAGGCACTGTGATTTTTTTTGTTTGTTTGTTTTTTGGAGATGGAGTTTCACTCTTGTCACCCAGGCTGCAGTGCAATGGCGCAATCCTGGCTCACTGCAACCTCCGCCTCCCAGGTTCAAGCAAGTCTCATACCTCAGCCTCCCAAGTGGCTGGGATTACAGGCATGTGCCACCATGCCCAGCTAATTCTGTATTTTTAGTAGAGACGGGGTTTCACCATGTTGGTCAGGCTGGTCTCCAACTCCTGACCTCAAGGTGATCGCCCACCTCAGACTCCCAAAGTGCTGGGATTACAGGCGTGAGTCACCGTGCCCATCCAGCACTGTGATTTTAAAAGACCTGACAATTCTTACTCTATCACACTGAATATCGAAATAAATTATAAATTGTAAATGAAGAGGCTTCATCTCCAGATGGGGGATTCCCACTTACCTCAGACCCGATTTTGGCTCCATGCAGCGTGCCATGCTGTCTTCCCTCCATCACACCCAAACTACTGCCTTCTTCATAGCCTTCCCGATACCCTTCCCCATGAAACCTGTGAAGAAGAAGCACGCTTCATCAAATCAACAGGAGAAAGAATACTCTTTCCAGAAAAACTTCTCTCTCTTGTATTACCCAGACCCAGTAAGACAAGCCAGAGTAAAGGAGGAAAAGCCTAAAATTCAAATCAGAAGACACAGATTCCAGTCCCTCACCCCTAGAGATTCAGTACATCTGGAGCAAGGCCCTGGAATCTACTTTTCTTTTTTTTTTGTTTTTGAGACAGGGTCTCTGTTGCCTTGCCTGGAGAGCAATGGTATGATCACAGCTCACTATAGCCTCAAACTCCTAGGCTCAAGCGAGTTTGGCCTCTCAAAGTGTTGGGATTACAAGTGAGGGCCACCACACCTGGCCTGCAATCTACTTTTCTTTTCTTTCTTTCGTTTTTTTTTTTTTTTTTTTTTTTTTTGAGACGGAGTCTTGCTTTGTCACCCAGGATGGAGTGCAGTGGTGCGATCTCGGCTCACTGCAAGCTCCGCCTCCTGGGTTCACGCTCTCCTGCCTCAGCCTCCCGAGTAGCTGAGACTACAGGCGGCCACCACCACATCCCGCTAATTTTTTGTATTTTTAATAGAGACGGGGTTTCACCATATTAGCTACGATGGTCTTGATCTCCTGACCTCGTGATCCGCCCGCCTCAGCCTCTCAAAGTGCTGGGATTACAGGTGTGAGCCACTGCGCGCAGCCTTTTTTTTTTTTAAGACGTAGTTTCGCTCTTGCTGCCCAGGCTGGAGTGCAATGGCGTGATCTCAGCTCATCACTGCAACCTTCGCCTCCCAGTTTCAAGCAATTCTCCTGCCTCAGCCTCCCAGGTAGTTGGGATTACAGTACAGGCTTGCGCCACCACACCCGGCTAATTTTGTATTTTTAGTAGAGACGGGGTTTCTCCACGTTGGTCAGGCTGGTATCGAATTCCCGACCTCAGGTGATCTGCCCGCTTCGGCCTCCCAAAGTGCTGGGATTACAGGCGTGAGCCACCACACCTGGCCTGGAATCTACTTTTCAAATTCTCCTAGGTAAGTCTGGTTTGCAGCCAGAGTTAGGGGGCCAAAGTTCTGTAAGTGTTCAAGTAGCACTAGCCCAAGTCAACCGCTTCCAAAAAACTGCAACATACACAGGGTTTGACATCACATTGGTAGGGCAACAGAGAGAAATGGCATCAGATCATCACAAAATGTACTTCGACTGGTACCCGGAGTAGCACTGACCCTGAGGCCCAACAGTGGAACTGGCACTATCTTAACCTGCAGTCACCAAACATGCAAGGAGTGGGCTGCAGCGCCGCAGCGCCCCATGAAGCAGGGTGCACAGCTCCCCACTTATTAGTTGTGTGACCCTGGAAAGTGACTGTGCCTCCTAGTCTGTAAATTCCGAAGAATAATAGGATCCACTTACTAAGTAGGGCTGAAGTAGATAACCAGGGTGGAACGTTTAGCTCAATGTCTGACTCACAGCGCGAGCTAAATAAACGTCAGCGACTGACTGCTAAATGTTCGGCCGCTTTCTTAACTAACATCTATGGACGTGTCTTCTGGGCCGGGCATTGGAAGTCAGCCAGGAGTCAACTCACAACTCCCCCACTATCGCAGCACAAGGGGCTCCCCAGGGGCTCTGGAGGGAAAGGGATGTGTCGGGCACATCTATCAGCATATCCATGAATACTGCCGTATGTCCTATGATTAAGGAACCAGAAAAAGAGGCAGCTCCCAGATGGCAAAGGTCTGTCCTCCCAGAGGACCGGGAGGCCTCGGAGGTGGGGAACCACTAGGTTGAGCAGATGCTTGGGGCAGCCCTGACAGGGAAGGCGGGTCTGGAAGAGCAGCTGGGCACGTGCCCCACCGGAGCGGGCGAGGAGAGGAAGACCACAGCATCAGGCCCACACTTGTCCCTGCGTCCACGGCCACCAGGCGCTCCCCAATGCGCAAGCCCAAGGGACGCCAGGCTCCAGCAGCCGCTCTGGGCGGCAGCCGGCGGCTAATCCGCTGGGAGAGAACCAGACAGGGCGGGGTGCGGGCCGGCCTCGCCACCCACCTCTCATCCGCCATCACGATGGCATCGAATATGTCCTGACTGCCAGCCATAGCGGCAAGCAGCCCGCCCTTGGCCCCCGAGTTTCTGCAGCCCTGCGGTGCCGTCGCAGACCCGGCAGGTTCAGGCACAAAAGCTCCGTTTGGGAGGAGACGAAATCCACTTCCGGAAGCGGCCGCGCGGGGCAGGCCGGGTAAGAACGGCACGCGGGAGGGTCCAAAGCAGCCTATACATGGCGCATGCGCGGCTGCGGCGGTGAGCGGGGCCGGGCTCGAATGAAGCCCCGCCCTGGGGTCCCTTCGCCCTGCCCCGCTCTGTCTGTCAGCGCGGGGAGCGTCCATTGGCCGCGCGCGGGGAGAGCCGACCTGCATTTTATCACTGCAGATAGAACCGAATTTCCCAAAGTGGCTCCGAAAGAACCAAGGAAGAAATGGGAAGTCATCAGCTGGGCGCGGTGGCTCACGCCTCCCAGCACTTTGGGAGGCCGAGGCGGGCGGATCACCTGAGGTCGGGAGTTCGAGACTAGCCCGGCCAACATGGTGAAACCTTGTCTTTCCTGAAAGTACAAAAATTAGCCGGGCATGGTGGCAGGCGCCTGTAATCCCAGCTACTCGGGAGGCAGAGGCAGGAGAATCACTGGAACCTGGGAGGCGGAGGTTGCAGTGAGCCGAGATCGCGCCACTGCACTCCAGCCTGGCGAGAGAGCCAGACTCCGTCAAAAAAAAAAAAAAAAAGGAAAAGAAATGGGAAGTCATCAAAGAACCGACGCCTCAGGAGGCTCCGGGCCAGGAGGCTCTGCAGGTGGGATTTTGGGGAGAAATTTGTCGGTTTTAGTTCTCATATTTGTCATTTCCATGAGATGTGCTTTCTGAACAGGATTTTTATTTTTATTTTTATTTTTTATTTTTTATTTATTTATTTATTTTTTTGAGACGGAGTCTCGCTCTGTCGCCCACGCTGGAGTGCAGTGGCGCGATCTCGGCTCACTGCAAGCTCCGCCTCCCGGTTTCACGCCATTCTCCTGCCTCAGCCTCTCCGAGTAGCTGGGACTACAGGCGCCCGCCACCACGCCCGGCTAATTTTTTTGTATTTTTAGTAGAGACGGGGTTTCACCGTGGTCTCGATCTCCTGAACTCGTGATCCACCCGCCTCGGCCTCCCAAAGTGCTGGGATTACAAGCGTGAGCCACCGCGCCCGGCCCTGAACACGATTTTTAAAAAGCGATTACAAACTCTAAGCGACAACGGAACTCAGATGAGAAACACCAGAAACATTCCTAATAAATTCAGTAGTAAAACCTCACATGACCACTGAACATCTTTCTACCAGCCCTGGCCAATGCAGTAAAACATGAAGCAAGAAGTGGAAATACAAAAAAAAAAATAAAAGGCAGAAATACTATTATTTGCAGATATGATGGCCCACCTAGAAAACCCAAATAGTCACCTAAGACATTCTCAGAATCCATAATCGCAGCAAGTAGCTATGTGTATGATGAATAGGGAAAAAAACACTTTCTGTTATTCCAACAATAATTGGTAGTAACCATAATACATTTCTTAGAAATAAGAATTTCTAACAATTTAAGCGGGACCCATATAAGGAAAACTACAGCTCTACTATGATTGAGGACTGGAAAACTGAACAAGTGCAGTACCAAAGAAAATTCCATGAGATCTGGTAAAATGTGTCAAAATCCTAAACTTTTTCATCCGTATGAATAAACTAATAAAAATAACTAAGATGTTTTTGAAAAAAATGATTTTCATATCAGATATGAAAAGATAAAGTGTCAATATAAATATTGTGGTATGTTGGTTCAAGAAGAGACAGACCAGTGAAATAAAGTAAATAGACCAGACAGTAGACTCTCATGATGTAAAGCCTTCTCATGTGGTAAAAAGAAGAATTACAAATTAATTGGAGAAAGGGAATATCAATTAATAACTATAATGGAAAATTGGTTGTTTGGGAAAAACTTGGTTCCATTTATGCCTCACACCATTCATCAAAATAATTCCAGATGAGTTAAAGAGTTAACTTAAAAAAATAAAGCACATTGGCTGGGCTCACCCATGTAATCCCAGCACTTTGGGAGGCCGAGGCAGGTGGATCACCAGAGGTCGGGAGTTTGAGACCAGCCTGACCAACATGGAGAAACCCCATCTATACTAAAAATACAAAATTAGCCTGGCGTGGTGGCCCATGCCTGTAGTCCCAGCTACTGGGGGGGCTGAGGCAGGAGAACCCAGGAGACAGAGGTTGCAGTGAGCCGAGATCGCGCCATTGCACCCCAGCCTGGGCAAAAAGAGCGAAATCCGTCTCTAAATAAATAAATAAATAAACCACATTATTCTTGTAATCCACTTTGGGAGGCCTAGGCGGGTGGATCCCTTGGTCAGGTGATCGAGACAATCCTGGCTAACATGGTGAAACCCCGTCTCTACTAAAAAAAAAAAAAAAAAAAAAAAAAAAAAATTAGTGGAGCATGGTGACTCGTGCCTGTAGTCCCAGCTACTTGGGAGGCTGAGGCAAGAGAATGGCGTGATCCTGGGAGGTGGAGCTTGCAGTGAGCCGAGACTGCACTACTCTACTCCAGCCTGGGCGACAGAGCGAGACTCCGTCTCAAATAAATAAATAAATAAAATAAAATAAAGTACATTAAAAAATCTAGGTGGAACATTCAGACAAGTATGAAGATGCTCCTTTAACACATAAAAGCCATGAAGGAATTCTCAGCAAGCAAAACCAACATTTTACCACGTAAAAATGCAAACTTGTGTGTACCAAAAGTGATAAGAAACAAAATTTAAAGAACAATATGGGGAAATATTTGTCATAAATATTGTAACTAAAGAAATAATATTTCTGGTAAAGAGTTTATTTAAATATATGTATTTATTTAAATAAATACATCCTGACAGGGGGAAAAAGACTTGAAATATTATTCACAGAAAGAACAACAGCTGGCCAATCAGGAAAAGCAGACGCAGCCTTGCTAGTAACCAAAGCAATGCTAAGAAAGAATAATGAGATGCATTTTTTACCTTTTAAAATAGTTTAAGTTCTTTTTGTCCTTTTTTAGAATTAAAAGATACTTTTATTGAGCACAAGTGCATAAATTTAAGACACCTCTTGGTCAGGCAGTTCAAAAACATAGGAAGGGCATCATATATATATATATATCATGATATATATATAATGTTTTTTGTTTGTTTGTTTTTACTAGCTGGGTATGGTGGGTCACGCCTGTAATCCCAGCACTTTGGGAAGTCAAGGTGGGCGTATCACCTGAAGTCACCAGTTCCAGATCAGCCTGGCCAAACAGTGAAACTTCGTCTCTGCTAAAAACAAAAATTAGTCGGGTGTGCTGGTGCACACCTGTAGTCCCAGCTATTCTGGAGGCTGAGGCAGGAGAATTGCTTGAACCTGGGAGGTGGAGGTTGCAGTGAGCCGAGATCGTGCCATTGCACTCCAGACTGGGCAACAGAATGAGACTCTGTCTCAAAAATAAAATAAAATAGGCCGGGCGAGGTGGCTTAAGCCTGTAATCCCAGCACTTTGGGAGGCCGAGGCGGGTGGATCATGAGGTCAGGAGATCAAGACCACCCTGGCTAACACAGTGAAACCCCGTCTCTACTAAAAATACAAAAAATTAGCAGTGCGTGGTGGCGGGCGCCTGTAGTCCCAGCTACTCGGGAGGCTGAGGCAGGAGGATGGCGTGAAACCGGGAGGCGGAGCTTGCAGTGAGCCGAGATTGTGCCACTGCACTCCAGCCTGGGTGACAGAGCCAGACTCCGTCTCAAAAAATATATATAAATAAAATAAAATAAAATAAAATAAAAAAGTTTTTTGCCCCTGGACCTAGTCATTTCACTTCTAAGACTTCATCTCTAGGAAATAATCAAAGACAAGTAAAAATATTATGTACAGTGTTGTTCAGTGCAACACGATTTGTAACAGTCAAGGCAAGGAAAGCAGCTTATATTGACAAAATGGTAGAATTATGACATGTATTGTAGGCTACTCATGTTGAAGACTCCTAAGCAACCATTACAAATAATATTTCAACAAAAGTAACATCATGTAAAATGCTCATGATATTTCAAGAAAAAGAAAAAAAAAACCCTCTATCTGAGGCCGCAGTGAGCTATGATCATGCCACTTCACTGCAGCTAGGCCAGGGCAACAGAGTGAAATCTCATCTCAAAAACATAAAAAGAAAGAAAAAGAAAAAGAAAAAAAAAAAAACTCTACATATACTTGAATTCCAATCACCCTAAACACTGCTTCAAACGAATGAAAGTAGCCAGGTAAGGTGACTCACACGTATAATCCAACACTTGGGGAGGCCAAGGTGGAAGGATTGCTTGAGCCCGGAGTTCAAGACCAAGTTAGGTAACATAGTGAGACTCCAACTCTACAAAAAAATAGAAAAAAATTAGCCAGGTGCGGTAGTGCGCACCTGTAGTCCCAGCTACTTGTGAGGCTAAGGCAAGAGGATTGCTTGTTCTCAGGAAATTGAGGCTGCAGTGAACCGTGATTGTGCCACTGCACTCTAGCCTGGGCAACAGAACGAGACCCTATCTCAAGCAAAACAAACAAACAAACAAACAAAAAAACAGAAAAGAAAAAAACGAAAAGAGAAAAAAGAGTGAAAGCAAGTACACCAAAATGTTAATAGAGAATATAGCTAGATTTTGGAATGACAGTGATTTTTTAACGTCCTCATTTATATTTTTTGGAACATCTCGTGTTTGTTTGCACAACGAATATAAGTTATGTTATAAGCATAAAAAAACAAAAATGTTTTTGGTAGATGAAGTTAAATAGACTTTGTATTATTTTGTTCTGAAGATGTCTTTAGTTTTTAGGTTTTTTAATAAGCAAATGAAATCACAAAACACTTGGAATATAAGAAAAAGGGAAAGACAGCAAGCCAAAAAAAAAAATAAATAAGTTCACCCTGTCCACCAACTGATTTTTGCTAATTTTGTTATTTTTCTCTTGAATTTTCATATAAACATAATTTAATATATAAACAATGTAATATCCTTCTCCCTGCCCACTTAACACTAGATTACAAACATCTCCCAAATAAGGGAACTGTTCTCTTATCAGTACATATTTAAAACACATTTTTGAGCATAAATTTCATTAGCTGAAATAAAATAAAATAAATATATCTTTTGGCATAGGAAAATAGATAACGTGGTGAGAAAAATAAATGACCACTTACAGAATAAAGCCCGTGGACATGGAGGCTTATACAGAAGAGCGTAGGTTTTAATTTCTAACTTTAAAAATATTTGCAAAGCATTGAACGATTATATGTGCTACAAAAAGCAACACTATTGATTCAAATTATTAATCTGAAATAAAGCTTTGGGGAGATTTTCTGTCCCCAGTCATCAATTTGTTAATCGGTTTTGTTCCTAAAATATTTATTTTGAAGCCAGACTGTCCTAGCATTAAAGACAAAGAAGGGCCGGCTGTGGTGGCTCACACCTGTAATCCCAGCACTTTAGGAGGCTGAGGTGGGTGGATCATCTGAGGTCAGGAGTTTGAAACCAACCTGGCCAACATGGTGAAACCCTGTCTCTACTAAAAATACAAAATTAGCTGGACATGGTGGCTCATGCCTGTAATCCCAGCTAGTTAGGAGGCTGAGGCAGGAGAATCGCTCGAACCTGGGAGGTGGAGGTTGTAGTGAGCCAAGATCATGCCATTGCACTCTAGCCTGGGCAACAAGAGTGAAACTCTGTCTCAAATAAAAAATAAATAAATAAAATAAAAAATAAAGGCAAAGAGCCTGATTCCATTATCCTGGATTTCCAATAGTCTATTTACAAATTGCTTTATTTTCAAATAAGGACCAGATTGTTAAAATAGGGCCTTTGTGGCTGCATGCAGTGGCACACTCTTGTAATCCCAGCACTTTGGGAAGCCGAGGCAGGAGGATTGCTTGAGGCTAGGAATTTGAAACCAGCCTGGGCAACATAGTGAGACCCCATCTCTACAAAACATTTAAAAATTAGCTGGGTATGGTGGCTCACACCTGCAGTCTTAGCTGCTTGGGAGGCTGAGGCTTCATTGAGCTGTGATTGTGCCACTGCTCTTTAGCCTGAGCAACAAAGGGGAGGTGCTATTTCAAAACACATGCGTGCACACACACACACTGACACACACCGACACACACACACATGCACACACACAGACACACACACGCACACACACACACACTGACACACACAGACACACACACATGCACACACAAACACAGACACACACCGACACACACATGCACACACTGACACACACACATGCATACACAGAGACACAGACACACACACACCGACACACACATGCACACACAGACACACACACACAAACACACACACACACACGCCTTTGAAAGTAGAAAAAGTCAGTTTTAAAGTCCAAATATTCAGGTCAACATCCTTAAATAAGTTGCAAATTTTATGTTTTAGCAACTGAACACATAAAAAGCGTAGGAAAAATCTGAATTAATATCTCCCCTTAGCTGGGCGTAGTGGCTCACTAATTGTATTTATTTCAGTGGTTTCAAAATACTATTAGTAAATATTTAACTTATAACAAAAGGTATAAAGGAGATAATATAATCACCTCCCAGGAATCTACCACATTAAGAAAAAAAATTTTTTTTAAATAGAAATATTGGCCGGGCACGGTGGCTCATGCCTGTAATCCCAGCACTTTGGGAGGCCAAGGCGGGTGGATCACCTGAGGTCAGGAGTTCGAGACCAGCCTGGCCAACATGGTGAAACTCTGTCTCTCCTAAAAATACAAAAATTACCCAGGCAGGCATGGTGGTGGGTGCCTGTAACCCCAGCTACTTGAGAGGCTGAGGCAGGAGGATTGCTTGAACCCAGGAGGTGGAGGTTGCTGTGAGCCAAGACTTCGCCATTGCACTCTAGCCTGGGCAACAAGAGCAAAACTCTGTCTCGAAAAATAAAAAAAAAATTAATTAATAAATTAAATAAAGTAGAAATATTGCTTACATTCTAGTGAGAGTTCAAAGAAAAACCAGGTCAATATAACTAAAGTGAAAAACAAATTCATCGAAGTTTAATATTAAACAGTGTTTACTTACGAGAATACATTTTTTAAAATTTTATATTAAAATTTTTAGCCTGTAGTCCCATGTTCAAAAAAAAATGAGGACATTAAAAAAATTACGACAATTCCAAAATCTGGATATAGTGTCCATTAACATTTTGGTGGACTTTCTTCTAGCAGCAAAATACTAGGTAGTTTTCAAACCAGACCAAACCAAACCTGACAATATAAATCTACAGTTGTTAACCTGGAAACACATCCATTTTATCAGGAAAAAAAAACAAGTTAAAAACAAAATATCATTTGTTCTTATTTTGGTTCAAGAAAAAGGCCCATAGCAACAGGTTTTTATCTATGTATAGAATAATCTGCAAGGACCGCACCCCTGAGGTTGCAGTGGTCACATTTGGGTGATGGATTATGTGTCATCTCAATTATTTTCCTTTGTATGTTTCTGTATTTTGTGATTCGGGTTTATTTTTTTTACAGCATGAAGCTGTTGGATGCAGTGGCTCATGCCTGTAATCCCAGCACCTTGGGAGACCGAGGTGAGTGGATAACCAGAGGTCAAGAGTTTGAGACCAGCCTGGCCAACATGGTGAAACCCTGTCTCTACAAAAAATACAAAACTTAGCCAGGGATGGTGGCATGGGCCTGTAGTCCCAGCTACTCAGGAGGCTGACTTGGGAGGATCACTTGTACCCAGGAGTTCCAGGCTGCAGTGAGTCATGATCGAGCCACTGCACTCCAGCCTGGGTGACAGAGCAAGACCCTGTTTCAAAAAAAAAAAAAGCATGAAGCAAGTGCGGCTTTCATAATCTGGAAGAAAAAGAAGCAGTTTTAAATTCTGAAAAGGAAGTCATTAAAAGAGTTCACTTCAAGGAACTAAAGTTTCATCTCATGCTCTATTCATCATAAATAAATAACACATTTGGAAAAGGGGGCAAGTTGCAGGCAGGCCTCAAATCCAAGTTTGACCCCATGGGGCAGGCAGGAGGAGGAGAATGCGAGGCTTGAGTCACACTCAGTCTTTCCAGCTGAGCCTCCTTGCTGCTCCTTCTCTAATAGGTGTGCTTGGGTTTGGGAGCCTGTCAAATGCCATTTTCTACCTGCTTCCCTGGTAGCCATAGCGCAGGAGACCTGGGTTGGTGTGGAGGTCTGGTGCTGTGAGCAGTAACTGAGAACAGGGCTCCTCTGGGCACCCACCTGGCTGTTGAAGGGCTCTGGCCAGCAGGGCTCAGCCTCTGCCCATCCCTAAGGCTCCCAGGGGAGTCTTCTTCAGGCTTCTAGAGAAGAGATAACATTTTGGGAAAGTGACACAAAGATCTGGCAACAGTACCTGTATTGGGAATGGACTGAAAGTCTGAGAGGAGGCCTACTTTTCACTGTCTAACTTGCATTAGTCAGGTTAGGCCAGGCTGTGCTGCAATAAGAAATAAGCCCTGACATCTCAGTGGCTTAACCAGGAAGGGCTATTTCCCACTTCCACGAAGTCCACTATGGGTGAGGCAGCTCTCCTCCACCTTGCAGGAACCAAGGGCCCCTGATTGCCCCAGTAGGGGAAGAGACAGAGGAAGCAGGCTAGCTCCTAGCTGCCTTGTCCCAGGAGAACACTTTATTTCCATTCCATTGACCAGAACCAGTCCCAAGGCCCTAACCAAGCTGCAGGGGAGCCTGGGAAATGGAGACGAACCCACGGACGTTGGGTCAATTCTGTCTCTGCCACAATGCTTTAATGCTGCTAGGATTTTATTTTGAACCCTGTAGATATGTGGCTTCTCCAATGTAAAAAGAAAAAGAGAGAAGGGAGAGTTGTTATCTAATGTGTATATTATATATTATGTTATATATTCTATGTATGTAACAAGTGGAATATATCAGTCACCTCTCCTCATCCAATTGAACAAAATGCAAAACACAGTAGATGCTGTCAAAGAGATATGTCATATCCACATTTTACTGAAAATAATAACAATTTCTCCAAAATTGTGGTTCCTGAAGTAAATAAAGATTTAAAACAAATGATGAAAGTTTGAATCTTAGCAGATACCAAAAGTGTAGATCTTACTTTGCACAGGGTTTAGCACATAACAGGTGCTCAGTAAATGGTTGTTGAGTGAATAAGTGAGAATGCAGTGTGGCAATGGGAGGAGAAGGCCCCTCTGAACCGTGGGAGGGGGACAGGCCGTGTTTGCCATGGTGTTTGCCCATGGCTTTTGGGTCATCTCAGTAGAGAGGGTACCTGGATAAACAGTTTTCTTTCCAGAGCTCAAAGACCGTTTACCAAAACTGGGCCCAGCCCTTTAGGGCTAGCTGTATTTCCCTGTTTGTGTCGAGGAAACGGGGAATGAGGGATCCAACCTGGGCTTGGGGCTGCCACCTGCTGGATGCAGTGGCTCATGCCTGTAATCCCGGCACCCTGGGAGGCCAAGGCAGGTGTATCACCTGAGGTCAAAAGTTTGAGACCAGCCTGGCCAGCATGGCAAAACCCTGGAGAGGGAAGTGAGGCAGCCAAGGATGCATAGTGACTACGGGGGACCTAGCCCTGCCATGGCCTGAGGCATTGTCCCTCTAGGTGGGAGCGTGTAGGACTCATGCACCGCCCCCCCCGGGAGGCTCTGAGTCCCCCATTTGACCGACACCCCTTATTTCTTAGAAGGCTGTAGCCCGGCTGGGCTTGATGGCTCACACCTGTAATCCCAGCACTTTGGGAGGCCGAGGCGGGTGGATCACCTAAGGTCAGGAGTTCAAGACCAGCCTGGGGCCAACATGGTGAAACTCCGTCTCTACTAAAAATACAAAAATTAGCTGGGTGTGGTGGCGGGCACTTGCAGTCCCAGCTACTCAGGAGGTTGACGCAGGAGGAGCAATTGAACCCAGGAGGCGGAGGTTGCAGTGAGCCAAGATTGTGCCATTGCACACCAGCCTGGGCAATACAGCGAGAGTCTGAAAAAAAAAAAAAAAAGAAGAAGAAGGTCCTAACCCTGGGGCTCCACTGTCTGTCTTCAAAGGGCTGTGGCCTTCATCCGGCCTCGGGCTCCTCCCTGGCTTTTCTTCTCCTCTGCCCTCCGCCTCCCCTCCGGAGGCTGCAGCCCCTCCTCCTCCACAAGTTCCCTCTCATCCCTGCAGCCTGGGGGAGCTTCCTCCTTTCCGCCCTTGGTGGAGCAGAAATTCTTGCTGGGCTCCTTCCCCCGCACCGGGAGTGCTGTGAGGAGTGGCCTTGCTGTTTCCATCTTCTTTCTTCTGCACTGACCGTTCCCTCTTCCTAACTGGACAGCAGCATCCCAGAGGTGGGACTGTGGCTCCTTCTAAACCTTGGTGCCCCCAGCTATGCCCAGTATGGGGTCTCCGGTATGAAGTCTGGCGCAATAAAGGGTGAGCAGTTCTCCTTACCCGCCTTCCCATGTCCTCCTCCGGTCAGTGGGCTGTGCTGGTCCAGGAAGCCAGGGATTTTTGGCTTCTGAGATGCAGTCTCCACCACTCCACATGTTTTTTTGGTTTTTGGTTTGTTTTGAGACAGTGTCGCGTTCTGTCGCCCAGGCTGGAGGGCAGTGTCTCAATCACGGCTCACTGCAACCTCTGCCTCGTAGGCTCAAGCGATCCTCTCACCTCAGCCTCCCAAGTATCTGGGACTACAGGTGCATGCCACCACACCTGGATAATTTTTACATTTTTTGGTAAAGATGGGGGTTTCGAATTCCTGGGCTCAAGTGATCCACCCACCTTGGCCTCCCAAAGTGCTAGGGCTACCGGCGTGAGCCACTGTGCCCTGCCAAATTCCAAACGTTTCTTGACAGTGTTAGTGAAATTCATGTTCCTGCACCTCAGTTTGCTCATCTGTAAAATGGAAGTGATATTGGTACCCCCTTTTCAGAATCGACATGAGGATGAATACTTGTATATAGGAAACAGAAGAAATGTATTGATAGATAAATATAGTGAACATAATAAATTCCTAACACATGAACAGGAAGTTGTGGAGATGATGGAGCCTGCCTCTCCCCTGCCCTTTGCTGAGGTCCAGGCACACACAGTAGGGGCTTTGTTGATGTTTGTGTATATACGGTGTTCTTTTGCTTCCTGGGGGCTTGTCAGCAAAAGTTGCGGGGGGCGGGGTAGAGGGCAGCTGGTCAACCATCAGATCAGACTGCGGGAGGGACGAGCGTGAGCGCGCAGCTGCTGGGTGCGCTCGGGGCAACCTCGCGGATTCCGAGTCCCCATTCCAGTCACCGCCACCGGGGGCCGCCATTGCGCCGCGGACAGCCCCGCTCCTCCGGGGAGCCGCAGAGCCGCCTCCCTTTGGAGCCCTCTCTTCGCCGCTCTGGGACGGTGTCCCTGCGGCCCCTAGAATTCTCTTCTGAATCTCCACTGCCCCAGCCAGATGTCACCCTGATAATCAGACCTACGGGAGATCGGACCGTTTACTTTTTCTTTCTTTCTTTTTTTGGAGACGGAGTTTTGCTCTTATTGCCCAGGCTGGAGTGCAGTGGCGCGATCTTGGCTCACTGCAACCTCCACCTCCTGGGTTCAAGCGATTCTCCTGCCTCAGCCTCCCGAGTAGCTGGAATTACAGGCATGCACCACCACGCCCAGCTAATTTTGTATTTTTAGTAGAGATAGGGGTTTCACGATGTTGGCCAGCTGGTCTCGAACTCCTGACCTCAGGCAATCCGCCCTTCTCGGCCTCCCAAAGTGCTGGGATTACAGGCATGAGCCACCGTGCCCGGCCCGGACTGTTTTCTTAGATCCTCACTTGAAGATCCTAGCAGTCTGCTTTGGAGATGGACATTGTGGGCCTCACTGGGGAAGACACTGCACTCTCGAACACACAGCTCCTAGGGCCAGGTGCCCCTCCCACCTCAGCCCCACCAGACCCACCCCTGCCTCCTCTACCCCATTAGGCTGAGGCTGATCAGAGGGGCCCTGGCCCTCTGCCCGGGTCCCTGCTCAGAGGCCCCACACAGCTCATGGGGAGAAGGAGACATGGGCCCAGTGACAGGTTACCCGGCTCTGATGGGAAAAGCGAGGTCGTGGAGCCCTGCCTGTTCTGGGTGCTTCTGTTTGTCAGCCTGCTTGGGTCTGGGCTGTCCCCTGAGTCTCAGACTCCTAATCTGGGCTGGCATTGGGCCCCAGGCTTCAGCCAGGTCTAGACTCCCCACCAGCCACTCAGGCATCAGTCACTCCACTTGGGACCCCAGGAGCCGCAGCGCAGGACAGCTGACAAGGAAGGGGGCCCCCACTTCACCCTGAGCCTGCCTCCCCTGGTGGGGAGGACCCCGCCAGCCCCAGTGTCTGGGGAAGGCAGGACTCCCTGAGACAGGTGGGGGCTCCCAGCACCGGTAGGTGTCAGTGGCCAGGAAAACTCAAGGCCTGGCACCGTCACCATCATTCTCATTCTTCCCCAAAGTAAGGTGAGTATACGTGGTGCTGATGAGTCAGATTCCATGCCCAAATGTGCATTAAAATTTCCCTGGGAAAAAATAGAGTGTAATTTGGCAGGCTCTGGGGAGATTTTAGAGGTGCCTGCAGTTCACTTATGTCTTTCCGCTGCCTGGTCAACATGGTGAAACCTCATCTCTAGCAAAAATACAAAAATTAGCAGGGCATGGTGGTGGACTCCTGTAATCCCAGCTACTTGGGAGGCTGAGGCAGGAGAATCACTTGAACCCAGGGGGCAGAGGTTGCAGTGAGCCAAGACTGCACCGTTGCCCTCTAGCCTGGGCTACAGAGTGAGACTCCGTTTCAAAAAAAAAAAAAAGGCTTAAAAAAATTTTTTTTAAACAGCCTCACCCATATGACTTCATTTAACCTTAATCACCTCTTCAAAGGTCATATCTTTAAGTACAGTTATACTTTGAGGTACACTGGAGGTTAAGTTTTTAACATACACATTTTAGGGGCACAATTCAGGCGCATATGACTGTGTATACAGACACCTATACACACACACACATATATATATACACATACACGGCTTTTGAAAAAAAGAAACTCAAACTGAAGAAAAATATTATAGTAGAAGTTCTCCTTCCTACCCTGTCCCCAGTCCTCTAATTCCTGTCCCCAGAACCACCCACAGTTTTATTGTTTTCTATACTTCTTTCCAGAGAGGTTCTCTGTGTATATAAGCATGCATATATATATATATGGGTATATATGCATACATACCCTTTTTTTAATTATTATTTTGAGATGGGGCCTCACTGTGTCACCCAGACTGGAATGCAGTTGCACTATCATAGCTCACTGCAGCCTTGAACCCCTGGACTCAAGGAATCCTCCCACTTCACTTCCCAAGAAGCTAGAACTACAGGCATGAGTCACCACACCTGGCTGATGTTTACATTTTTTTATAGAGATGACTTCTCACTGAATTGCCCAGGCTGGTCCCAAACTCCTGGCCTCAAGTGATCCTCCTACCTCGGCCTCCCAAAGTGGTACATGCTCTCTTAAATGACAAATTATATTATACTATAGACAGTATCCTGAATTTACTTCTTCTACTCCACAATATACCTTCAATAACAAACCAACTGTGAAATTGCCAAGACTCAATATAACAAAGGTTTATTTATCCACTGTTCTCCTCTAAGTCCAGCACAGGTCACTGGAGGTTCTGCTCCATGTGGTCATGCAGGGACCCAGGCCTAGAAGGTTCACCAGGTTGTGACACAGTCATTGCAACCTCTTCCACGTGGCTTGGTAGAGAAAGAGAGAGTGTGAAGAATTCACAATTGGTTTTTGGTTTCCTTTTTACATAAATATCTCAAACATACCCAAGTGTAGGTAGTGTAAACAGACCCCCATATACCAATACCCAGCCTCAGCAAGGATCGATATTTCACTGTTCTTGTTCCAACAGTGACCTCATTCCCCATGCCCACCATTTTTGCTGAGTCATTTCACCTGTACATACTTCAATGCATATCAAACAGATAAAGAGTTTTTTTTACATAACCATAATACATGATCCCACCTAGCCAATTAACAATATAATTCAGTTTCCAGACTATTTCCATTTATTTCAACAGTTAAAAACTGTCTTTTTAAAGTTTTTTTTTTTTTTAACAGCCTCACTTATATGACTTCATTTAACTTTAATCACCTTTCAAAGGTCATATCTTCAAGCACAGTCATACTCTGAGGTGTACTAGAGGTCAGGTTTTTAACGTGTGAGTTTTGGGGACACAATTTAGTCATGTGTGTGTTTACACACACATATACATGTATGTACACACACACACACACACGGTTTTGGAAAAAACAAACTCAAACTGAAGAAAAAAGTTATAGTAGAAGTTCTCCTTCCTACCCTGTCCCCAGTCCTCTAATTCCTGTCCCCAGAAGCACCCACAGTTTTATCGTTTTCTATACTTCCTTCCAGAGAGGTTCTCTGCATATATAAGCATACATATGTATATGGATTTTTTTTTCTTTTTTTTTTGAGATGGGGCCTCACTCTGTCACCCAGACTGGAATGCAGTGGCACTATCATAGCTCACTGCAGCCTTGAACTCCTGAACTCAAGGAATCCTCCCAGTTCACTTCCCAAGAAGCTAGAACTACAGGTATGCGCCACCACACCTGGCTGATATTTACATTTTTTGTAGAGATGACATCTCGCTATATTGCCCCCGCTAGTCTCAAACTCCTGGCCTCAAGTGATCTTCCCACCTCAGCTTCCCAAAATGGTACATGCCCTTTTAAATGACAAATTATATTACACTATAGACGGTGTCCTGAATTTACTTCTTCTATTCCACAATATACCTTCAAAAACAAACCAATTGTGAAACTGCCAAGACTCAATATAACAAAGGTTTATTTATCCACTGTTCTCCTCCAAGTCCAGCACAGGCCACTGGAGGTTCTGCTCCACGTGGTCATGCAGGGACCCAGGCCTAGAAGGTTCACCAGGTTGTGACACAGTCATTGCAACCTCTTCCACGTGGCTTGGTGGAGAAAGAGGGAGTATGAAGAATCCACATTTGGCTTTTGGTTTTCTTTTCAGTTTCTATTATAGACATTTGAAACATACCCAAGTGTAGGTAGTGTAAACAGACCCCCATATACCAATACCCAGCCTCAGCAAGGGTCGATATTTCACTGTTCTTGTTCCAACAATGACCTCATTCCCCATGTCCACCTTTTCTTGCTGAATCATTTCACCTGCAGATACTTCAGTGCATATCTAACAGATACAGATTTTTTATGTAACCATAATACATGATCCCCCTAGCAAATTAACAACATACTTCAGTACCCAGACCATTTCCGTTTATTTCAATAGTTAAAAACTGTCTTTTTAAAGTTTTTTTTTAACAGCCTCACCCATATGACCTTATTAATCAACTCTTCAAAGGTCATGTCTCCAAGTACAGTCATACTTTGAGGTCCACTGGAGGTTAAGTTTTTTTGTTTTTGTTTTTGTTTTTGAGACGGAGTTTCACTCTTGTTGCCCAGGCTGGAGTACAACGGTGGGATTTTAGCTCACTGCAACTTCCACTTCCTGGGTTCAAGTGGTTCTCTTGCCTCAGCCTCCCAAGCAGCTGGGATTACAGGCATGTGCCATTACGCTGGGTTAAATTTTTTGTATTTAGTAGAGACAGGCTTTCACCATGTTAGTCAGGGTGGTTTCGAACTCCTGACCTTAGGTGATCCACCCGCCTTGGCCTCCCAAAGTGCTGGGATTACAGACGTGAGCCATCGTGCCTGGCTAAGTTTTTAATATATGAGTTTTGGGGACACAATTCAGTCATTTATGTGTGTGTATACACACCTATACACACACACACACATATATGGTTTTTGAAAAAAGAAATTCATACTGAAGAAAAGGGTTACAACTAAGAGAAAAGGTTTTACACCTATTTTGTTGAACTGAAAACCAAACAAGGCCCATGTGTTGAGTTGTTGGCTCTGTCTCCTGGGTCTCTTTATTTTCGACTTCAGTGATGAGGCTGCAAAGGAGGAGAGCAGCTCAGAGAGGACACGAAGGGGAAACCTGAACCGGGAGAGGTTTACAGGGAAGAATGAAAGTGGGTGACGCTTTGCCTTAAGCCATAAATGAAGGCAAGGGAGATCAAGCAGGCAGTCTTGACGTTAGCAGGGAAGTGAAAAAGAAGATGGAAGAAAGAAAGGAATGGCCAGGGAGGAAGGAAAGGTGGGAGGGAGAGTGGGTAGGATGGGGTAGAAGGAAGGTATCAACATTCACACATCATTATCAAGAACAAGGAAAATTTCAACTTCAGTGTGAATAAACAATCATCGACAAATGCGGAGATGAATGAGATGACAGAATGATTAATAAATTATTGGACAAGGATTTTAAAGCAGCTATCATAAAAATGCTTCAACTGCAATTATGAATTCCCTTGAAACAAATGAAAGCGTTAAAAATCTCAGCTGCCGGGGGGAGCGGGGAGGGACAGCATTAGGAGATATACCTAATGCTAAATGACGAGTTGATGGGTGCAGCAAAACAACATGGCACATGGATACATATGTAACAAACCTGCACATTGTGCACATGTACCCTAAAACCTAAAGTATAACAACAACAAAAAAAAATCTCAGCTGTCGGGCGGGCATGGTGGCTCATACCTATAATCCCAGCACTTTGTGAGGCTGAGGCAGGTGGATCACTTGAGCTCAGGAGTCCGAGATCAACCTGGGCAGAACAGTGAGACCCTGTCTCTATAAAAAATACAAAAATTAGCCAGGCGTAGTGGCATGTGCCTGTAGTTCCAGCTACTCGTACTAGAGAGGCTGAGGCGGGAGGATAACATGAGCCCAGGAGGCAGAGGTTACAGTGAGCTGTGATCAGCCACTGCACTCCAGCCTGGGTGACAGAGCTAGGCCCTGTCTCAAAAAAAAAAAAAAAAAAAAAAAAAAATCTTAGCTGTGAAAACTTATCTTACAAAATGGATTATTCTTGTCATACCCAACTAAACAAAGTCAAGAAGCCAGGGGGAAAAAGCACTCCCGATACATAACAGTACTTCAAAAATGTAATTCTCTGCAAGCCTGGCTGCTGAAACTGCCTGCTGTAACCTGAAATCAGTTTTACCCAATAGCTGCTGACAACCTACTGCAACCCTAAGACTAGGTTTACTCACCGCCCTCGCTCACCAATCAGAGCTTGCCAGCTCCCCAAGACCTCCTTCACGCCAGTGAACTTTCTTGAAGAGCAATAGGTAATATTTCTCCTTTTTACAAAACCTTTAACCTTCCCTTTGTTTTCTGGACATATTGAAGACTCTCTAGTCTGTATGTGTGCCCCAAATTGCAATTCTTTCTTCCTAAATAAAATGTTTTAATTTCAGAGATTTGTCTCTATGTTTTACTGGACTTTGACACAGCAAAGAAATGGAAATATGGAAAAGAACCAAATGGAGAATTTAGGATTGAAAAATACAGCCGGGCGTGGTGGCCCATGCCTGTAATCGCAGCACTTTGGGAGGCTGAGGTGGGTGGATCATGAGGTCAGGAGATCAAGACCATCCTGGCCAACATGGTGAAACCCTGTCTCTACTAAAAACACAAAAGTTAGCTGGGCATGGCGGTGCGCACCTGTAGTCCCAGCTACTCGGGAGGCTGAGGCAGAAGAATCACTTGAACCTGGGAGGCAGAGGTTGCAGTGAGCCGAGATCATGGCACTGCACTCCAGCCTGGTGACAAAGCGAGACTCCGTCTCAAAAACAACAACAATCACACACACACACAAAAACCCAATAACAACAACAACAACAAAACCTTTCTGGATGAGCTCAACAGTCAAGCAGAGATGAGGGGGATGGAGTCGGTGAACTTGATAACAGAGTGATCAAATTTCCATCATCTGAACCACAGAGAGAAAGCAGACCAGAAAGAAAATGAGCAGTCCCAGGGCCTGTGGAACAGCAGCAAAACAGCGAAAATTCCTATCACGGGAGTGTCAGAAGGAGAAGATAGATGAGTGGGGCTGAAACAGTAGCCAGAAAAATAGAGGCTGAAAACTTCCCCAATTTGGTGAAGACATAAACCTACAAATTCAAGAAGCTGAATCAACCCCAAATAGGAACAAAACAAAGAAATACATGGCAAGACACATCATAGTTAAACTTACGAAAACTTAAGACAAACTCTCAAAAATGCTCGGAGAGAAATGACTCTTTACTTATAGGGAACACCAGTTGGAACAATAGTGGATTTCTCATTGGAAATCGTGGAAGCTAGAGGAAGCGGCACATCTTTCAAATACTTAGAAAGCGGGGAAGAGGGGAAGAACTTTCTGAAAGCATCCTTCAGGGTTGAAGAGAAAATTCAGCTATTTTCAGATGAAGGAAAACTAAGAGAATTTGTTGCTAGCAAACTTACCATTTAAAAAATGGTTGAAGGGGTCCGGGCATGATGGCTCACGCCCGTAATCCCAGCACTTTGGGAGGCCGAGGGAGGTGGATCACGAGGTCAGGAGTTCAAGACCAGCTTGGCTAAGATAGTGAAACCTTGTCTGCACTAAAAAATACAAAAATTAGCCAGGCGCTTTGGCAGGCACCTGTAATCCCAGCTACTCGGGAGGCTGAGGCAGGAGAATCACTTGAACCCAGGGAGCGGAGGTTGCAGTGAACTGAGATCATGCCATTGCACTCCAGCCTGAAGAGTTCGGTGCAGTGGCTCATGCCTGCAATCCCAGTACTTTGGGAGGTCAAGGTGGAAGGATCGCTTGATTCCAGGGGTTCAAGACCAGCCTGGGAAACATAGGGAGACCCCATCTCTGAATAAAATTAGCCAGGCATGGTAGTGTGTGCCTGTGGCCCCAGCTACTCTGGAGGATAAGGTGGGAGGATCTCTTGAGCCCAGGAATGCAGAGGCTGTAGTGAGCTGAGACTGTGCCACTGCACTCCAGCCTGGGTGACACAGTGAGACTCCATCTTAAAAAAAAAAAAAGGAAAGAAAATAAACGAAAATGGTCAAAGGAGGTTCTCTAGGCTTTGAAGTTCAGAAAGGAAAGAGGAGTATCAGACTGATTAAAAATAGGGGTAAAAATATGAGATTGTCCTTCTTATGCATTTTAACAATCATCTTTGATGCCTGACACCAAAAATCATGGCATCTGATGTGGTGCCCAATATATGCAGAGGAAAGACTTAATGATAATTTAAAAGTGGAGAGAGAAAGAGACCTAAGTAAAGGTAATGTTCTTGCATTTCACTCAAAATGCTGAGCTATTGATAGCCTCAGGTCATGGTGCGTTATGCAGACAGTCATGTATGTACACGACCATGCAATGCTAACGATGGGGATACATCCTCAGAAATGCGTCACTGGGCGATTTCACCATTGTGCGAACATTATAGAGTGTGCTCGCACAACCCTAGATAGTGTCGCCTGCTGCACACCTGGGCTATGTGGTACAGCTGATTGCTCCTAGGCTATACACTTGCACAGCACGGTACTGCTCTGAACACTGCAGGCAAAGGTTGCACAATGGTAAGTATTTGTGTATCTAAACATATCTAAAAACATAGAAAGGGCATAATAAAAATATGGAGTTGTAATGTTACGGGACCACCATTGTGTATGTGGTCCACCATTAACCGAAACATCATTATGGAGTGCACGGCTGTATTGTAATACCCAGTATCTGTCTGTCTCTCTCTCTCTCTCTCTCTCGCTTTCTCTTTCTTTGCCTCTAATAGCAAAAGGTACACCTTCTCTCCTCAGTCCCCTAATTGAGGTTCCTTTTTGGTCACCTTGACAGTGGGGGAGGGAGTCTGAGACTAAGGCAGGCAGGATGCTGTCTCATGTCCTCCATAACTGAATGGACAATTTCTGTATCTTGGGTGGCCCTGTCCCCACCCACTCCCTCTCCTCTTTGGTCTTGTAGAACATTTTTGGGTGTCATTTCCCAATCCGAAGAGGGAAGGTCGCCCAGCGGATAGTGAATTGTAGGAACTTGGGGGAATACCTGTGCCGTGGGTTTTCCTCTGGGGAAGTGTCTCTCCCCTTCTTAGTCCTAGCATCCCACGAGGGCTGATTCTTCCCCGGGCTACAGAAGGGGACACAGCCCAGCTGGTCAGAGCCTCCTGTGCCCAGCTGGGATGAACAAGGGACACAGGAGGGATCCCTGAGACCCGTTCTGGGGCTCTTGCTGGAGTTGTTGGTAAAAGAAGAGAATTGCCCATCATTTCAGTTGAGGCTGCTGGGGCCATCTTGTCACTACAAAGGGAAAAGATGCTTGAAAATGGACAGACAGACAGACGATGCCTGGTGTGGTGCTGGTTCCCAGATCCCGCATGCCTAAAGCCCAGCACCACCTGGTGAGCCAATAAGTTCCCTTGTTTTTCCTACCTCAAGTCAATTTGAGTTGTGTTTTCTGCCACCTGCAACCACGAGAGTGCTAATGCCGGGGTGTTGGGTTCCAGCCCCCTCCTTGGATGAGAGGCCTTTCCCAGCCCCTGGGCACTTTGCCAGAATCCCCAGGAGTCAACAGGCCTTGAGCCGATGAAAAGGCTCTCACTTTACAGATGGAGAAACAGGCCCGAAGAAAGAGTGGGATTCACTCAAGGCCTCCATGCCCATGGGATCTTTTGAATTCCATTTTGGACTCTCACCAGCAGAGAGTCTTGTTCAACGGAAACAGTTTTTTGCCCCAGTCCTCTCTCATTTTTAACTCCATGTCAGTGGTGTGGGCCTAAAGTTAGGCTTGCCAGACAAAACACAGGACACCCGATTCGATTTGAATTTGAGATCAGCAATGAATAACTTTTTAGTATACATATGTTCCAAATATTGTATGGGACACGTTCCTACTAAAGAAATGCATTGCTCATCTGAAATTCTAATGTAGCTCTGGATGCTGTATTTTTATGTATTTGGCAACGCTATCTAAAGCAGGGACAGGGGATGCAGGAAGAGGGCAAGGCTATCTCTTTATGAGGAGCAGGGGAAGAGTCGGGGTAGGGTGGGTGCTAAGATGCAGCCTCAGAAAAATAATCTTCCCATCTCCTGCCCAAATGCCCCCATCACCCACAGTCTGTCATCAGGGTTTTGCAGCTGCCAGGTCAGTAAAAATGTGGCCTGGAGGGCAAACATATTAACCATCAACAGTCTAGTGTGAATTAGTTTACGTACATTTCCTTGTTATCCTCAGCTGTGTGGAAGGAAGAAGACTCCAGAGAGGGAGGTGCTGAGAAGCCTCTTTCTTCATTTTCTCCCTGAAGTGCTGGTCTTCAGAGCACAAAGGATGGAATTTGAACTGGTTCCCTGTGGTTCTCTGCACACTAGAACCACAGGGGAGCTTTTTTTTTTTTTTTTTTTGAAATGGAGTCTTGCTCTGCTGCCCAGGCCGGAGTGATGTGGCGCAATCTCGGCTCACTGCAAGCTCTGCCTCCCGGGTTCATGCCATTCTCCTGCCTCAGCCTCCTGAGTAGCTGGGACTACAGGCACCCGCCACCACGCCCGGCTAATTTTTTGTATTTTTAGTAGAGACGGGGTTTCACTGTGTTAGCCAGAATGATCTTGATCTCCTGACCTCGTGATCCACCCGCCTTGGCCTCCCAAAGTGCTGGGATTACAGGCGTGAGCCACTGCGCCTGACCCACAGGGGAGCTTTTAAAAAATCCCAGTGTCCAGACCACACCCATTGCCATTAAATCACAATCTCAGCTGGGCACGGTGGCTCATACCTATAATCTCAGCACTTTGGGAGGTTAAGGCAGGAGGACGACCACTTGAGCCCAAGAGATTGAGACCAGCCTGTGCAACATAGCAAGACCCCATTGCTACAAATTAAAAATAAAAATAATGAGCTGGGCATGGGTCTGTGGTTACTTGAGAGGCTAATGCAGCAGGATCCCTTGAGCCCAGGAGGTCAAGACTGCAATGATCAGTGATTGTGCACTGTACTCCAGCCTGGATGACAGAGTGAGACTGTCTCAAAAAAAAAAAAAAAAGAAAGAAAGAAAGAAAGAAAGAGAAAGAAAGAAAGAAAGAAAGACAAAAAACCCAGAATCTCCATGAGTGGGTTTCAGCTATCATCTTTTTTCAATGTGCAGCCAAATTTGAGAACCAGTGGACATAATAGCTCAGGACAGATGGTTCTATCCTTGGTGAGGGTTGCTGTGGATAGACAGCCAGCTCTGTGCCAGGAATCCCGCAGACGTCATTTCAGTGGATTTCTGTATAGCCCTACCACGCAGACCCTGTTAACCTCATGTCCGCAGAAGGATGCAGGCTCAGAGAGGTGATCTGACTTACTCAAGGTCACACAGCAATCAAAGGGCCCTGCCCACAGCTCCTGAGCTGCCTCCAGGCTGTGTGGCTCCAGGAGAGTGCCTTTCCTGTCTAGCCTCTGCCACAGGTAGAGAAGGCTGTGTCCACAAGCATCATCCAGCCCTGCCTGCCAGCTCTCTAATCAGCGTGGTTACATGACAAGGACACCAAAGAGTGAGAGGGGCATCTTGATTGGCAGATGGAGACAGGGAACAGCCCAAGGGTTAACTCTGGATGTCCTGGGCGTGTCATCAGTGAGAATGACAAGTGGAGGTCCCTTTCACTGGAGAGAGGGGAGGCTTCACCTGAAATAGCCTTCGTAGACTTGAACAACGACATTACCCCCTCGCTGCCAATGTAAGCACCTGGGAACTACTGCCCTGAGCGACCCAACCCTCCTCCCCGACTCCCTCCACCATCCCTAATCCCTGGCAAACGCTCACTTGGAATCATGTTTCATGCACACGTTGGTGTCTGGTTGCACCTGCTCCTCCTTGCACTCAGGATGTGGACCCACATCTGGTCACCCTGACTGCTAATTCTTGCCTTCCCAGCCTGCCTCGCAGCTGGGGCTGGCCTGGTCCTGTAATGCAAAGCTGGTTCATAGGATGTAGCTGGAATTTGCTGAAAGGTTCTAAGGAAGTTTTGGCTTTCTTGATGAGAGAGGCCCAGCCCGAAATGATTCCCTCTCCCTGAGTACAGGGCGCTCAGCTGAAGCCACAGCAGCCCTGGTGAGACGAGGCCCCAGCAGGACAGGGACACCAAAGAAATCACAGAGGGCACAGCCCAGGCGTTGCTGGGCCATTGGGTCCCTCTGGATTTGTGGCTGGACAAAAAGAAATCCTATTTGCTCAGGTCAGTGGTCCTCCGTTAAGGGTGATTTTGCCCCCTAAGAACATGCAGCAACTTCTGGAGGTATTTTGGTTGTCACAACTTGGGGGTTTCTACAGGCATCTAGTTGGGGGGGGGCTGCTAAACGCAGGAACATCTTCCCCCAAGGAGGAGTGCTGAGGGCGAGAGGCCCTGACTTAGGCCGCTGTTCCTTGGTGTTTCTGTTTCCTGCAGCCAAAAACACTCCTGGCAGAGAGGCTGCCCTAACCACTGAGATTGCTGGAGAGAAGATGGTCGGAGGAAGCCAAGCCCCTAGGCCACGAGGAAAGGGCAGGACAGCAGGGCCCAAACCAGCCTCCACCACTAGAGCTGGCTGGCCCAAACCCGCTAACTTCCCACCCGAGCTTTTGGTGTCCAGGGAGACACACCGAGGGTTTCCTCCTGTGGACGGTGCTGCCCCCCACCAGCCCCTTCCCCACCCTCCCTAACATTCTAGGTGGATAACAGAATGCAAATTTTGATACAAACAAACTCCGTTTTAATGTACAAAACAAACCTCACTTACATACATAAATATAATTTGGGGGCATAAATAATGTAAGAAAATAAGAGATGTACATATCAAAATAAATTACTCATAAATATCATGTTGGAAAACCAAGTGCTGGGGAAAGGGTTCTAAGTCTTCCCCCGCTGCTTCCACACCACAAGTTATTGACAAGACTTGGGGTCTTCAAATCTTTTCTTTTCCTGATTTTTGAATGACAAGTGCAGGTTGACATAAGGTGGGGGGCCTGGGAGACCCCAATCCATGGGGAGGCATGTGAGGTGGGCAAAGGGCTGGTGGGCTGGGGGATGGAAGCAGGTGACACCGGGGACAGCAAGTTATTCTCAGGACAGCATCCATGGCAGAACTGGCCTCAGGGGGAATTCTCAAGTTGTCCCAGGGCTGGAGTGGGGCTCCAGGCTTCCCCTACTCCTGAAGCCTGGTGGGCCATGCCTGCTCCAGTCAGTTCTGGCCTGGAGGGGTTTGGGAAGGGCAAACGGTCCCTGGAAGTAGAGATATAGATCAATTCCCACATGGGGTTGAGTGAAATTTACCTGCTGTTTTACAGAGTGGATCACCTGTTCCTGAAATTAAAACCACTGCCTGTCTTCTGGCTGCTCCTGGGGAAGTGATGAGAAAAAATTAGAGAATTTCAGTTTGACATAAGAATTTTTCCAAAGGAAGTGAGTTCCCCATCGATGGAGGTATTCAAGCAGGACTGAGACAGCACAGCAGCTTGTCCAGCAACCTCGAGGGAACAGAATGGGGGCCCGGGCAGCAGCTGGGAAAGCTACAGGCTTACAATGTTGTGATCAGACAAGTCTATTGGCTAGAAACTGGCACTGCCAATGGAAAACTCTGAATATGTACAACTTCTAGATGTTTCTTCCTAAAGCTAAACAGAACGTGGACTCAGGACTGTTCTTGTAGAAGCACGGCCCCCACTCTGCAGGGACCACAGCCCCTGGCAGCAGTGAAGAGGCCCGGGCACCGCCTCAGTTATTTCTCAAAGCTGGGACTCCTCACGGCCTCCAGTCCGGTGACAAGCCCAAATGGGTCCATGCTGTCGGTCTCCAGGGGCGAAGAGAACATGTCAGATTCCAAGTGGCCCCTGAGGTCCTCAGGCTCCTCTGGGACCATGGGCAGCATGGGCAGGAAATGAGAGAGTGGAAGAAAGCCTCTGTTCTTATACAGCTGCCGCTGTTTGGCACTGCTCAGGGAGACGGGGAGGCGGTGCTTCTCGGATCGGTACACATTGTAGCCATCTGGGCGGATCTCCTCCTCGAAAGCACAGTCTTCCTCCGAATACTGAAGCTGCAGAGAAAACAGGCAGCTCTGAGCAATCCACAGTGGACGGGGAACACGGGTACACACGGACATTTGTGCTACAGACTGTCCCTGGTGGCCACCAGCAGTGGCCTTCCACATGAGCATCACTTGCATGTTTTAAACATACTTCCTGATGTACACACTGTATATGTAAGTATATATAAAAATACCTTTATATATATAGGTATATATAATATATAATGCACTTTAAGGCCAGGCACAGTAGCTCACACTTGTAGTCCCAGCACTTTGGGAGGCCCAGAGCAGATGGATCACTTAAACCCAGGAGTTTGAGAGCAGCCTGGGCAACATGGTAAAATTCCATCTTGACAAAAAGTACAAACATTAGCAGGGCATGGAGGTGGGCGCCTGTAGGCCCAGCTATTGGGGAGGCTGAGAGGTGGGAGGATGGGTTGAGGCTGGGGGGGTCAAGGCTGCAGTGAGCAATGATCATGCCACTGCACTCCAGTCTGGGTGACGGAGCAAGACCCTGTCTCAAAAAAAAAAAAAAAAAAACCACAACTATATATATACACAGAGAACACACACACATATATAAATGTACTGTAAGTGTAAGTATATATAATATGTACATTATTTTAATATATAACCCATTAATAAATTAAATATACATTTATATACCTTTATAAATTATTTATAATCTTTATGTAGATATACATGTACACAGACAAAACTGAGGTTTATTATTTCATATATGTGTATTTTATGTATATACTTAATACTACATATACACTCTATATAGACCCAAATAATTTCCACTAAATTACCTCACTTTTTCGAGAGCCTTGTCCTGAGCAATAACATCCATCAACCCACAGGAATGCCACCCGTGTTTCCCTCACCCTTTACATTACATACGTAACTCCTGGCATTTAAAAAGTTCCTGGGTATTTCACTGGCACTTTGGGAAACACTGATAAACCGGGTTATCATCTTAGGATAGGTCTTTTAAATAAATTGCGTGTAATCCGATCTGGGTCCCAGATGAAAGCATCTGTTCCCCACCTATCTCAGAAATCACTGTGTGCCTTTATCATTCTAAGGCCTTCTGGTCTGCAGCAGTTCTGAGAACCATCAGCCCCGCTGTCTCCTCCATTCAGTCACCAAGGGCCTTCCAGGCAGGCTGCCAGGAGCCAGATCTCAGCAGCCCCTCCCCCAGGCCAGGCCAGGCCAGGCCAGGCCGGCGCCCAGCTGGTGGCCGGAAATGTGTGCTGAGGGAAGCCAGTCCCTCGTCTTAGAACATTCATAGTCCACGGGGTTGAGAGGTGCCAGTGGGCAAGTGCCATCCCACATCGGTGTCATTACCCCTTGGCGACCCAGGACAGGCGCAGCCGGGAGCCGGAAGGGCTGGGCAATAAATACACTGCAGGACTGCCTCAGTCAGGTTCCTGCCTAAGTCTGCAAAGGTCACTGAACTGCAGGTGGGTGAGGATGTGCCTGTGCCAATAAGCTCCTGATAAGAGGCTCATTGCAGCAACCCAGGCTCCTGCCGAGACCACGGATGGCTGGGACAAAGCACCGGACAGCAAGCATGATTTCTCCCAAACTCCCAAAAATGCCAAATGATAAATAAACAAGGAACACAAAACAGAATGATTGGAGGACCTTCTTCTATTTACTCCGCTTGTCCTTTGGGAGAAATTAGTATCACTTTCTCCATACAGAAAACGAAATGACTTCAAGTTTCTAGAAGAATGTGGCATTTTTATTTAAGAAAGAAAGAGGCCAGGCGAGGTGGCTCACGCCTGTAATCCCAGCACTTTGGGAGGCCGAGGCAGGCAGATCGTGAGGTCAGGAGTTCGAGACCAGCCTGGCCAGGATGGTGAAACCCCATCTCTACTAAAAATACAAAAAAACTAGCCGGGCATGGTGGCACGGTGCTTGTAGTCCCAGCTACTTGGGATGCTGAGGCAGGAGAATTGCTTGAACCCCACAGGTGGAGGTTGCAGTGAGCTGAGATCATACCACTGCACTCCAGCCTGGGCAACAGAGCAAGCAAGACTCCGTCTCAAAAAAAAAAAAAAAAAAAAAAAAAAAAGAAAGAAAGAAAAAGATCCTCAATCTGTGTTAGACCATGCACAGGGGATCAAGAGGCACAAAGTGGGCTGGGCGCGGTGGCTCACACCTGTAATCCCAAAGCACTTTGGGAGGCCGAGACGGGCGGATCACTTGAGGTCGGGAGTTCAAGACCAGCCTGGCCAACATGGTGAAACCCCATCTCTACCCAAAATACAAAAGTTAGCTGGCCTGGCCGTGGTGGTGGGCACCTGTAATCCCAGCTACATGGGAGGCTGAGGTAGCAGAAACGCTTGAACCTGGGAGGCACAGGTTGCAGTGAGCCGAGATCGGGCCACTGCATTCCAGCCTGGGCGACAGAGCAAGACTCTGCCAAAAAAAAAAAAGGCACAAAGGGATTTCAGGTGACCCAACCCCCAATTTGGGCAGAATGGCGGGTTAGGTTGACGTCGCCTGCTGGCCTCCCATCATTAGGAACCCCCCGCTCCCGGCCATAGTAAATGTCAAAATTAAAGTTGCAAGGGTGGGTTTGGAGCGGCTCTGGGTGGGAGTCAGCGTCCAGCCTGCCGACTACCCCCTTTCCCTGCAGTCCTCTCACGCAGGACTCCGCCATAAAACCTGAAACAGGCGCTCTGAGTACACGGAGCACGGCAGAGGCACCGTGCAATTTTGAGATTCTAAAATGCTTTGTCCCGCTGTTCACAAAGGAGCTGGTTGGGCCGGAGGCGGCCCCGCCTCTGCATCCTTTCTGGGGTGGGGGCCCCGGGAAGGCGCGGCCACCCCCGCCCTGGCCCCTGCTCCGCCAGGGAGTCCGGGGCTGCGTGTGAGGCCTGCGCGGGCCGAGACCTCACACAGCCTCCTCTGCGCGCGGGGCCGCGGGAGGGGCGCGGGTTCGTTCCTTTGAACTCCCAGCCTTTGTTCCCGGCCACTAGAGCCCCAGAGCTCGTACACTTCCGGCCCCGGGACCTCTGCGGTTACCTGGGCCTTCCCAGCCAGCCCCCACCCCCTGCCCCCACCAGAAAGCGTTTACAGGACAGGTGAGGCCCGCAGGAGGAAAAGCACTCCCCCGGCGCAACATGACTCCAGCGCATCTGCGTCTAAGCCACACCATGCTCCTGGTAGATTAAAAATTAATTCTAAAAAAAATCTCGCCTATCCCAAATGCACTGTTTTCTGCCTTGCTTGACAATTGATTTGTTTTTAAAGGAAAGTTATGGGTAGACCCTCTTTTTTCTTTCCTATTCTTTTTTTCTTCTTTTATACTGGAGGGAGGGAAACGGAGGCGAGGACCACACACGCGCAGGCAGAGGCTGAAAAGGCCCGAGGTGGGTTTTCCTGTTTCATATCAAAGGAGGCCGAATAATGGGTTTCCTCGGTCCGGCTGGGCCGGCCTTTGACTCAATTAGAAATGCAAAGGCAGCTTTTGCCTATTCTCTGGCTACTGGCTGACACCCTAAATTTCCGCAGAAAATCGTCGGCATGCACTTAATCGGTCTTTGCAGTCTTTCCCTCGAAGTTGCACGCGGGTCTGGGAGGAGGAGGCGAGGAAACCCTAGATTCGAACCAGCGCCTTTCTCTCCTTCAGGCTTCCGTCGGAGGACAGGCGCCGGTCCCCCGCCCCGGCGCATCCGCCCCGTGGGGACACTTACCAGCCCCTGCATCTTGCCGTCGGCGCCCATGCAGAGGTACCGCACGCTGTGCACGCCCTTGATGGCCACGGTCCGCAGAGCGACTGCCTTGATCTCCAGCAAACCTGGGCGCAGGGGAAGCGAGAAGCTGCAGCCGGGACCCGCGGGGCCCGCACCACGTGGGTGCGGTCGGTCCACGAGCCTGTGCCTCTCCCTAGCGTCCCGCGCTGTTTGGGGACTAAGGGAGGGATCCTATCGTCCAGGTGCCAAAACCTGGGGTTCCCAGGAGTTGAGGGGTCCGCAGGAGCCTAAGGGTGGCAAAGGAAGGAAGGGCGCTGGGGTGGGGTGCGCGCGGCGGGGTGGGGTGCGCGCGGCGGGGCGGGCGGGGGTCCTGGCGGGCACTCACTGTGCGCGCTCTGGCCCCGCGCGCAGTCCACGACGCCGTCGGCACGGATGCGCAGGAAGCAGCTGGAGAGCCCGTGGGGGCCGGAGGTGTACAGGTGCCGCAGACGGATGGGGTCGCCCCAGCCGTAGTGCACGTGGGGCCCCGCGTCCGAAAAGGCGAGGGGGCGCCCGGCCACTGCCAGCCAGAGGCCGGCTAGGATCCAGGCGTGGACCACCACACACTCGCTCCGCATGGCACCTCCCTGGGGCTCTCGGCGCAGCTCCGGCGATGGGGGTGCGGGAGGCTGGGCGGCGACCGGGATGCGCTGCGGGGCTGTGAGTGCCGGGTTGGGATGGTCGAGGCCCTAGATCCTGGACGCAGCGCTCCTGCTCTGACGGCGCGGCGGCTCCGGGTCGGCAGCCTTATATAGTAGCGCCTTACGGGCCCCGCGGGTAGGTGCCCAAGACACCCGAGCATTTCTTATCGGGATTGCATCAAGCCTCCGCCCCCCGCACACACCCACTCACACCCCGCCTCCGGCCCCAGCCCCAGCCCCCTCCCCGGGCCCGGGCAGGCAGGCGGCGGCTTCTTGTCCCAGCCGGGGTGACCCCGCCCAGGCCGTTCGGATCTGCGGGAGGAGGAGGCCTCGCTTAGCGGCCGGGTTTCGGGGAACTCCTCCCCACCGCGAAGCGGCCCCGAGGTTCTTGGCTGGGAGAGTTTGATTTTGTAAAGCAATCGACAACTGGGGCCCTTCCCCCAGGCCTCAGGCTCCCAGTGGATGAGCTCGGCGTGGGGCACTAGCGGGGGCGGGGTCACGAACCCCGGGGCCAGAGGTTGGGGGGCACCGAGTTTTGCCTTCTTCACCCTCTGTCGGGAAAAGCCTCACCTCGGCCTTAGGGCCCCTCCCCTTAAAAGCCCACTCGCACTCCCTCCCCCGACTTTCCCAGCCCCGCACATCTGACGTCAAAGCCGTCCAGTAGAATTTCCCCCAGCAGTTCCGACAGTCTCAGGTTCTCCCAGCTTCATCTTCTTGCAATTCCTGCCCCACCCCTTTTATCTGGGTAAATTGCCCCCCGACTGGGGGCCGGGCGCGCTCTTGGCCGGTGGGGAAACAATGGAAGCCGCGCGGACTGTAGGTGGCGCCGCAGCCTCGGCGTCGGCCTGGGCTTTGCGCTCCTGGCCCCGCGCCCCTGCCTGCTCCGCGCTCGGCCCGGCCCCGCGGCTGTGCCCGAGATGGAACCTGAAAGGGGGCACTGGGAAGGAGGCTCTCGGGCAGGGTGGGCGGGCCAGCTGCGGGATTGGTGAACCCCAGCTTCTCGGCTGGAGGGTGGTGGAGGCAGGGGCGCAGGGAGGGAGGCCTGGGCCTCCGTTTCCCGGTTTTTGATTTGTCTTGTGTCGGGGGTCTGGTTCTTGAGTCCCCGAGTCCCTGCGCACGGGGTCAGGGGGAACAGCATGGTCGGGGAGGTCAAGAGCGCCTCACCTGGTGGGGAGGGGTCGGGAAGGGGCCGAGGAACGGTGATGGGCGCCCCTGGCGTCCGGGCAGGTGTTAGGTGAGGAAAGAAATGGGGGCCGCTCCGTGAAGCAGTTGCTGCAAATAAAGAAAAGGACATCCAGAGAATACCCTGGCGGGGAATAAAGGGGTCCTCCTAGGGGGCTTTGGTTGAACTCTAATTATTTCTTGTTATTCTTACAAACCCCCAGCTCCTGGATGTGGAGCCCCAGGAGGCTGGTTTTGGGGGCAGAGCCCTCCTGGCCCAGCGCAAAGGCGATGGGGAGGGCAAACGGGAGAGACAGCGAGAGAAATGCCAGGCCTAATGAATTTCAATGAGCAGAGGCCACATTCATTCCCCAGTCAGTGACTGGCGTTAATGACTGAGGGCGCAGCAAATGTCACCAGGAAAGTCTTTACAAAAAGACATCATCCCGAAGGCTTTCTAGACCAGGGACCCCCACGCTGTGTGTCTTGGTTCAGAAAGCCGTGGCTTCTGTTAAATCTAATTACTTCCCCCCTGTGGCTTTAAATCGACGGCGGCTCCTATTAAACTTAATTACCCTCCCCTGCAGCTTTCGTTTTAAAGATCCGTGGTAAATGCGTGATAAATGCTCTTGAGGGCAATGGCAGAGGCTGCACTGGGGGACACGACCCAAACCGGGTGGGGGCGATGGCAGCCTCTGGTTCCACCCCTACTCCTCTGTAGCCCCTTCCAGGGACATGGGGAAGAGAATGGCTGATGCGATCAGGGAGCGTGGGGAAATGAGGAAGGCGGCTGCTGTCCCCCAGCCCCTGTTCTGAGCACTTCATGGAGGTTCTCAGCTCAAATCTCCACAAGAACCCCCATGGTATTCTATTCCTCCCTTCCCCATGGAGCAGGAGGGAAATGGGGGCCCCAGAAAAGTGGCTGAGTGACCCAAGGTCGCACACCCTGTTAGTGGTGAAGTTGGAATTTGAACCCAAACAGTGGGGCTTGTAAATCCAGGCTGTGCTGCGTCTTATCCTGGGACAGGGGCTCCGGGGTCAGACCCACTGTAGCGTGGATCACACCCGGCCACTCCCTGGGTAGGTTGTGGACCGCTGACCCATTGCCCTCTCATCTTGCTCTCAGGCTTGTCCTGAGGGTGACAAGGAAGAGGGGACAGAGAGGGCCTGGAATGTAGTGCTCATGAAGGTGGTGATGGCAGGCCTTGAGGTCAGCTGTGTGCCGGCCATCTCACAGGCACAGCAATGCTCTGAGAGCTTAGGGGATGGATCCTGCTCATGTGAGGAAGCTGATGGTTATAGAGATGGACTGCCGGGCCTCAAGGTTTTGCCCCAGGTGGGCCAGGCACACAACCTTGGGTGTTTGCTGGGCTCCCTGGTGTGTGTGGTTAGAGGGAGCCAAGCCTGCAGAGGACAAGGCAGCGCTGGCCAGCAGGGGGCTCTCCGGGCGAGAGCAGAGGTGTGGCAAGGGCTGAGGTCCTGCTCCCACTCTGCTCTGTGCACACCGGGACATCTGAAGCCACCAGTGTGCTGCATTGGGCTGACTTTGCTTTTCAGGTTGTGTTTGATTTGCCCCCCGGGTGGCTAAGCTGGCTGAATCGCCCAGGTGGGGTTTCATTCATTGAATGGCATGGGCAATGGGGAGCAGGTAGGGTCCAAAGCACCCTGGATGTCCCGCTCACCCATGCAGGGGTATGGGGGTCTCCAGCCCAGGTGTCCAGAAGGGTTTGGCTTGGCTTTGTTCTGGATTTGATGTTAGCTTAATTAATTAATTAATTAATTTTTTATTTAATTGCCCTGTAGAACCGTAAATCCTTTTTCTGGAGTCTTCCTTCTTCCATCTGAGGGTGTAGAGGTTCCTTCTTCCTGATTATGGCAAATGAGTGATTTCCACCATTTCTAAACCCGTGTCCCAGTGTCTAAGAACATCTTGTTCGGCTTCACCTCCAATTTTTACATTACGAAAATCCTAGTTTTCCTTTCATTTTACAGTTAGAATTGTACGTTTCGCTGTCAAATGTGCATTCTTCTACATAAGCACTCCCTGGAGCCCCTCCCAAACCCCCTGCCCCCACCTTGTGATTGAAAATTATTTTGTAATTGGAGAAACTTCTGGGTGTGGTAAAAGTCTTTATCAGAAAATAAGAACTGCAGGGTAGTATGGGACCGAGACAGCTGTGAACACTGAGGTGATTGAGGCCACGCCCCACAGCTGGTTCCTGGCCAACTGGAGGCTGAGACCCAGGGTCTCCTGAATCTCAGCCCAGTATTTTTGCTAGAACCTGCTAGAACATGCATTATTTCCCCCAAGACTTTCTGATTCACCAACAGCCATTTTTCCCCCATACGCATCGTTATTCTGAAATGAGGCCACCCAGCTAGTCCAGAAATTGGCAGAGACTATGACAGAGTAGAAGGAAGACCTCTTTGAGATTCCATTTCCTCATTTGTAAAACAGCAAAAGGAACGCTAATTTACAGGGTTAATATGAGCATTAGAAAAGACATCCCCATCTATCAAGTGACCAATATTTGTAAGATAGAGACGGCCTGGCACATGAAAAACACATAACAGAAGGGTAGCTATTGTTACTGATGTAAATGCTGCTCTCTGGCGATCTTTGGTACATTTATTACTTATTTTAAAATTTAATGGCAACTCTAGAAAAAGATATATAGTGACAAAAAGCTGGACGGAGATCCACTAGAAAAGGGTAAATAGAAGGCTGGGCGTGGTGGCTCATGCCTGTAATCCCAGCACTTTGGAGGCCAACGCAGGAGAATTGCTTGAACCCAGGAGGCAGAGGTTGCAGTGAGCCGAGATTGCACCACTGTACTCCAGCCTGGGCAACAGAGCGAGACTCTGTCTCAAAAAAAAAAAAAAAAAAAAAGGCAGAAAAGGACAAATAGAAGATGAAGATGTTCTCTATCTTTATAGTGGTAGTGAACACACAGGCAATGACATTTATCAAAACTCATAGAGCTGTTCCCTTAAAATTAAGGTGCCTTTTTTTCAGAGCAATTTCTATTAAATTCTAAAGTAAATTGTGTCTGAATTTTAAATAAGCATTAATAGATACTTTTTTTCCAGTTGTTCTATTGTGTTGAAACATAAACAACATAAAATTTACCATCCTAACCATTTCTAAATGTACAGTTCAGAGGAATTAATACATTCCTAAAGCTGTGTGGATCACCTCCACCATCCATCTCCAGAACTCTTTTCATCTTAAAAAATGAGATTCGGCTGGGTGTGGTGGCTCACGCCTGTAATCCCAGCACTTTGGGAGGCCGAGGTGGGTGGATCACCTGTGGTCAGGAGTTCAAGACCAGCCTGACCAACATGGAGAAACCCCAACTCTACTAAAAATACAAAAATTAGCTGGGTGTGGTGGCGCACGCTTGTAGTCTCAGCTGCTACAGAAGCTGAGGTGGAAGGATCACTTGAACCCAGGAGGCGGAAGTTGCAGTGAGCCAAGATCACACCACTGCACTCCAACCTGGGCAACAGAGTGAGACTGAAAAACAAATAATAATAAAAAAAAGTATGGATGTATCTTAAAAAAAAAAATCATTTGAATTGTAACCTCCTTTCCACCAACTCAGTTGTAAACACTTTCCTTGGGATTAAATATCCTAGCACATCCTTTGACACCAGCACATCTGAGTGATACAATCTGTTGTCCCCTATTGCTAGATCTTTAGGTTGTTTCGAATGTCCCCTGCCAGACCATGCAGGGGAGAACTTTCTTGGAGACACATCTTGCGCATGTCTGCTCTTGGAATTTCTGAGCCCTGTCGTCTCTCCCCCAGGTAGGCCCTGGCCCTGTGTAAAGGGTGGAATTCAGGAAACTGCTCTGCTTCTGTTCACACAAAGGACAGCATAGCTTCCTCCAGACATCTGCAGTGAGCCTTAGCACACATGGATGTTCTCAGCTCAAATCTCCACAAGAGCCCCCGTGGTATTCTATTCCCCTCTTCCCCATGGAGCAGGAGGGAAATAGGGACCCCAGAAAAGTGGCCGAGTGACCCAAGGTCGCACACCCTGTTAGTGGTAAAGTTGGAATTTGAACCCCAACAGTGGGGCTTGTAAATCTAGGCTGTGCTGTGTCTTATCCCGGGGCAGGGGCTCCTGGTGTGTAAGCGCCACCACCAGCAGGCACCATGAGGCATAGCAGCTGGAGTCGGAGCCCTCCCTTTACTGCCAGTTCAGAAGGCCCAGGACGTGAGCTCCCCTAGCTGGGAGGGCCTGCTTGTGCTATGAGCCTTACTTTTCTCACCTGTGAGGACAGGAGCTGACAGAAGTAGCCACAAAAGATGAATGCTCTTTTCCCTCTGGTCTCCCTCATCAAAACAGAAATGAGTTCCCATCGCAAATGTGTTGAGCTGTCAGAGTAGCAACGTCATGAAAGAATGCACCCAGGCTTTGAATGTCAGCTATTGAAAGAAAACAAAAAGTAGCTTAATGAGAAAACATTAACAGTGTTCATGCTGACTCCATGAAAAACCATAAAGTGAAAATAGCGAGGTTGGAAATTCTCAGAAGGCCTGGCCTCTGTTGGCTTCATAAACCTTTCGTGGAGGAGGACGAGTCCCAGCCTCCGCAAGTTGATGATTCTTCAAACTTCCTGCCCAGAGGGAGGGTCTTTTCTCTCCGAAAGCTCAGCCACCCTTCCACAATGTCTCTTTTCTTTCTTCTGTCCGAGATGGTTAGGATATCCCGGGACAGGCCTGGCCAGCACCATTTGCTGAGTGCTTGAAATCCTCTGGCCGTGGCAGTGGTGGTGGTGATGGCTGGCACCAAGTGCCCAGAAGTGTCCTGGGCAGTTTATATGCCTCATGGTATTTCAGTCTCACAGCGCCCATTCTAAAGAGGGGCAAAGTGAGGCTCAGAAACTGCTCCTTGTCCAGAGTCACGAATAAAGCCAGTAAAGAGCCGAGTTGGGATTTGAACGCAGTTCTAGCTGAATTTGAGTCACAAAGCTATTTCATCGTTACTCTCTTTTTATTTTTATTTTTTTAAAAAAGAAGCAAAACCAGGCCAGGTACAGTGGCTCACACCTGTAATCCCGACATTTTGGGAGGCCAAGGCAGGTGGACCACTTGAGCCCAGGAGTTCAAGACCAGCCTGGGGGACATGGCGAAACTCCATTTCTACAGAAAATACAAAAATTAGTCGGGCGTGGTGGCATGAGTCTGTAGTCCCAGCTACTTGTGATGCTGAGGTGGAAGGATCACTTGAGCCTGGGAGGCAGAGGTTGCAGTGAGCTCTGATCCACCACTGAAAAAGAAAAAAAAAAAAAAAAGGAAAACCCAAACAGCTGCTTCAGAAAGTTAAGAGGCCTGACCAAATTCAGAGCCCCCGCTAGGGGCTTGACCCTACTCTTCCATTCCTCGGCCCCATGACCTGCCCAGGTGCTTCCCAGAGTGGTCACTGGAGACCCTGAGCTGACTCTAGCAAGATAGCCAGAGAGCCCCCACTTCCGAATGCAGCCCTCAGCTCCGCCTGCTCTGCTGTGTGGTACCTGGACATCATGTCTTGGGGTGGAGATTGACCCTACATGTCTCCTCTTCAGACAAAGCTCTGTGGAAGTGAGGATACAAATGTGCAGTTTGCAGGCATGACCCTGGTGTCCTGCACGGAGCCAGCCTGGCACTTGACACTGTCAAGAAATATTGGATGAATCATTTAAAAGAGCTGGAAGGGCCGGGTGCGGTGGCTCACACCTGTAATCCCAGCACTTTGGGAGGCCGAGGTGGGCGGATCACTTGAGGTCAGGAGTTCGAGACCAGCCTGGCCAACATGGAGAAAACCCGTCTCTACTAAAAATACAAAAATTAGCCGGGCATGGTGGTGGGCACCTGTAATCCCAGCTACTTGGCAGGCTGAGGCAGGAGAATCACTTGAACCCAGGAGGCAGAGGTTGCAGTGAGCCAAGATTGTGCCACTGCACTGCAGCCTGGGAGACAGAGCCAGACTCCGTCTCAAAAGAAAAAAAAAAAAAAAGAACTGGAGTTGACATTGCTGTGCACTCACTGGACTCCTTGCCCATCCTTTCCTTGTTCATCCCGTCTCTCCTACCTCCTGCCCTCCCTTGACTTCCATTGCCAAACTGATCATTCATCTCACTTGCAAACTCATTCCAGTCACTTCTGATGGGTCACACATCATGTCAAGAAAATTAGGCCAGGCACAGTGGCTCACACCTGTAATCCCAGCACTTTGGGAGGCCGAGGTGGGCAGATCACCTGAGGTCAGGAGTTTGAGACCAGCCTGGCCAACATGGTGAAACCCCATCTTTACTAAAAATACAAAAAAAAAAAAAAAAAAAAAATGGCCGGGTGCAGTGGCTCATACCTGTAATCTCAGCACTTCGAGAGGCTGAGGTGGGCGGATCACGAGGTCAAGAGATTGAGACCATCCTGGCCAACATGGTGAAACCTTGTCTCTACAAAAAATCCAAAAATTAGCCAGGTGTGGTGATGCATGCCTGTAGTCCCAGCTACTTGGGAGGCTGAGGCAGGAGAATCGCTTAAGACCAGGAGCGAAAGTTGTAGTGAGTCAAGATCACACCACTGCACTTCAGCCTGGGTGACAGAGCAAGACTCTGTCTCCAGAAAGAAAAGAAAAAAAAAAAGCCTTAGCTGGGCATTGTGTCAGGTGCCTGTGGTCCCAGCTACATGGGAGGCTGAGGCAGGAGAATCGCTTAAATCCGGGAGATGGAGGCTGCAGTGAGCCAAAATCGTGCCACTGCACTTCAGCCTGGGTGACAGAGCGAGACTCTGTCTCAAAAAAAAGAAAAGAAAAGAAAAAGAAAAGGAATTTGAATCTTTTCCAGCCCTGTGGTATCTTAGCAGCAGGGCTTCTAGCTGGGCAGAAGGGGCGTGTTTGGGGCAGTAGGGGACGCAGGCAGGGAGGTTCCATATGGGTTGATGTTCCTGTTTCTGCTGAGGGCTGTTTTGGGCTAATGGGGGTTCCATAAACAACAACTTTCTTCAAGGTCCACAGCACAACACACTCCGGGAACTGACCCCTGCACGCGGTTTCATTTCAGGGGCTGCTTCCAGATGCTGAGTCCCCCACTTGCATGATCACTGCAACTTTGTAAATGCCAGTATTTCTCTCCTATCAGTATCAAGAACACTGATGGGAGAGGAAGTCACCTGCTCGTATCCGGCGGCTCATAGGAGAGGAAGTCACCTGCCAGTATCCGGCGGCTCATAGGAGAGGAAGTCACCCGCCAGTATCCGGTGGCGGCTCATAGGAGAGGAAGTCACCCGCCAGTATCCGGTGGCGGGGAGTCAAGACAGAGACTTCCACTTGAGTCACATTCAGTCTGTTCGCCTCAAGTTGCAGGTATCAAGGCCTCACCCCCCGGGAGTGGCCTGCAGTTATCCCTGCAGCAAGGCGGAGAGCCAGGTGTTGTTCTGTTTTACAGGTGAGAGGCCCACAAAGCCTGCCTGGCTGTAGGATCCACTGGTGGGTAAGCGGACCATGAGCAGACTCCGAGAGGCCAAGTGCATGGCCTGTGGTCACCCAGCGAGCAGAGGCCTCATGGACAGGGTTTCCCTCCCTGTCCAGCTGCCCCCAGGCCTGGCCAGAGATCAGCAGGCCGGACAGATATTCCCTGAGGCTAAGCTTTTATGAGTCTGGAGGGTGTCACTCCAGCTCATTTGCAACAGATGAGCTCAGAATTCCAGGGTTGGAAAGGACCTTCAAGAAGATTTCCTCAGCCAGGTGTGGCGGCTCACTCCTGTAATCCCAACAGTTCACGAGGCTGAGGAGGAGGATCACTTGAGTCCAGGAGTTCGAGATCAGCCTGGGCATAGGGAGATCCCATCGCTACAAAATTTTTTTAAAAATTAGCCAGGTGTGGCGGTGTGCACCTGTAATGCCAGCTGCTCAGGAGGCTGAGGTGGGAGGATGGCTCGAGGCTGGGAGGTCGAAGCTGCAGTGAGTCATGATCGTATCTCTGCACTCCTGCCTGAGTGATGGGATGAGACTCTGTCTCAAAAACAAAACGAAGATTTCCTCCAAGCCCTTTATCCTCACCTAAGCAAAATAAGCAAAGAAAGGGTTTGCCCGAAGACGTCCAGCCACCTGGCTGCAGCGAAGAGGCTGGAAGTACTTAAAAACAGCACCCTTCCCTCCCCCAAAATAAGCGCACACATGGCGCAGTTCCACATTTAATTTGTAATAAAGTCTTATTTTTTTTTGAGACAGAGTCTCGCACTTTCACCCAGGCGGGACTGCAATGGTGCTATCTCGGCTCACTGCAAGCTCCGCCTCCTGGGTTCATGCCATTCTCCTGCCTCAGCCTCCTGAGTAGCTGGGACTACAGGCGCCCGCCACCGCGCCCAGCTAATTTGTTTGTATTTTTAGTAGAGACGGGGTTTCACCGTGTTAGCCAGGACGGTCTCCATCTCCTGACCTCATGATCCACCCACCTCGGCCTCCCAAAGTGCTGGGATTACAGGTGTGAGCCACTGCGCCCGGCCAATTTGTAATAAAGTATTTTTAAATAAGAAAACCCCACCCTTAGAAGAGACATTATGAACAATCCCTGCCTAAGCAGATTGGAGGTTGCCAGAGGCTGGGAAAGGAGAACGGGGGTGACTGTTTCATGAGTCAGGGGCTTGCTTTTGGGGTGATGAAGAAACTTGATAAAGGGAGTTTGGGGGAAGGTACTAAATGCCATGGTGAATTGTACACTTTAAAACGGTTAATTTTACGTTATGTGAATTTCACCTCAATAAAAAGAAATCATATAAAAAGAAAGGAAGCAGCCGGGCACAGTGGCTCACGCCTGTAATCCCAGCACTTTGGGAGGCCAAGGCGGGTGGATCACCTGAGGTCAGGAGTTCAAGACCAGCCTGGCCAACATGGTGAAGCCCTGTCTCTACTAAAAATATAAAAATTAGCTGGGCACGGTGGCTACTGGGGAGGCTGAGGCAGGAGAATCGCTTGAGCCTGGGAGGCGGAGGTTGCAGTGAGCCCAGGTTGTGTCACTGCACTGCAGCCTGGGCAACAGAGTGAGACTCCACCTCAAAAAAAAAAAAAAAAGAAAGAAAGAAAAAGAAAGGAAACAGCTAGGACCTCACTAAGACACCAAGACCCTCAGGGGGGCTTGGTTATGGAATGGGAGTTGATAGCAGCCCTCATAATGGTTGAACTTCCAGGCTTGCTGCTTGTATGTATCAGGATGGCATAGCAAATATCCTTCTAAGAAACAAGTTCAGGCTGGGCGCGGTGGCTCACGCCTGTAATCCCAGCACTTTGGGAGGCTGAGGTGGGCGGATCACAAGGTCAGTAGATCGAGACCATCCTGGCTAATGCGGTGAAACCCCGTCTCTACTAAAAATGCAAAAAATTAGCTGGGTGTGGTGGCGGGCGCCTGTAGTCCCTGCTACTCGGGAGGCTGAGGCAGGAGAATGGCATGAACCTGGGAGGTGGAGCTTACAGTGAGTCGAGGTGGGGCCACTGCACTCCAGCCTGAGTGACAAAGCGAGACTCCGTCTCAAAAAAAAAAAAAAAAAAAAAAAAAAAAGGAAACAAGTGCAAGGCACCATGGCTCACACCTTGGGAGGCCAAGGCAGGTGGATCACCTGAGGTCAGGAGTTTGAGACCAGCCTGGCCAAGATGGTGAAACCATGTCTCTACTAAGAATACAAAAATTAGCTGGGTGTGGTGGTGGGCGCCTGTAATCCCAGCTACTAAGGAAGCTGAGGCAGAGAATTGCTTGAACCCGGGAAGCAGAGATTGCAGTGAGCTGAGATTGTCCCACTGCACTCCAGCCTGGGTGACAGAGTGAGACTCCATCTAGAAAGAAAGGAAGAAAGGAAGGAAGGAAGGAAGGAAGGAAGAAAGAAAGAAAGAGTGGGGGAAGGAAGGAAGGGAGGTAGGGAGGGAGGAAGGAGAGAAGTATTTGGAGAGAAAATGCCACAACTAACTTCCAGATGGCCCAGGAAAATCCATATGTGTGCATAAGTGTGTGTGATGAGAGTGAACGCAGATGGGGTGGGGTGCAGGGGAGTGGAGGTGGAGGCTGTACAGGTTTTGTCCTACTATTCTTGAGACTCCTCTGTGGGTTTGAAAGTTTTCAAAATAATAAAAAAAAATGGAGGAGAAGAAACCCACCCCACCTGCCCGGTACCTGCCTGTGTCTTATTCGCCAGAGACCTCAGCCGCGATGGGCAGGCGTGTGCAGCTCACACGCTGGTTTCCAGACATGCTCCTGTGAAAGCCCAGCAATGCTCTGCGAAGGGCACTCGGCACTCGGGTGACGGTCACTGGCCCCAGCTCCCAGAGCAGGAAACCGAGGCTCGAGAGGCTACGCGCCGACCCACGCGGCGAGGCCCAGCACCAAAGAGGGTGCAGAGAAGAAAAGTCAAGCTATTCTGGTTCCCCGTGGGGCGTGTCAGGGGATTCATGTTGCATGCCCAATGTAACAGGCAGAGGGCATATTTTCCGAGCAGCCGGTCCCTGGGGAGTGACCCAAGCTCATCACTCTGTCCTCATCCTGCCCTGCTCAAGGACGCAGGGGCTCAGTCTTTTCTCAATTGCCAGCTTCCTTTCGGGTCAGAAGTTATGCTTTGTGTTTTGTTTTTTTTTTTTAACAGAAAAGTTTTACCAACTTGGTTGTTGGGTCTTCTTCAGCATGGAGGAGTCAGCGTCCCATCTGAAGTCCCTCTCAAGTATGAAGCTGAGAGGCCAACCCATGCCCAGGCCACAGAGAATGGTCCCTTTAGGACTAGAGATCTTGAGAAGGCCAGCTCCCGCATCCGGTGATCCAGAGCTTTCTGCGACTGTTTTCTTACTAATGAGAGGCACCGTATAGCTGAAGGCCCTCTTGAGGCCAGACTCCGTGTGTGTGTGTGTGTGTGTGTGTGCACATTTGAGTATGTGTACGTATGTGCTATTGTGTACATTTGTGTGAGTGCATGTGCTCATGTGTGCACGTGTGTGTGAGTGTACGCAAACGTGTGCTCATGTGTGTATGCGTGTGCTGTGTAGTTCTTGCAGCAGCAGCTCTGATGGCTCATTCTCCATGTTGCAGAACAGCAGATAGGAGCTCAGAAAGGCTCAGGAAGAGCCCTTGTCTCCTTTGCAGCACTTGCTATAATTGCCTTAAAATAATCATCTATGGAATTATTTGCCCATGGTCTGCCTGTGCCTAGTGTCTGTAAGCTCCATGGTGGCTCACATGTGTGTGTGTCTTGGTCACTCCTGCCCCCTTGGCAGGGCATAGGTGTGATGAATCTCCTTCAGTGAAGGGGAGAAGGGCGGGAGGGAGGGAAAGAGAAGGGCAGAGAAAGAGGGGGCTTCAGCCTCCTTCTAGCTTTGCCCTTCCACCAGGCCAGGGATGTTCCTGCTTTAAGGCATTCAAACAGATGCTCTGGGCTCAGCTCTGGGTAGGGTTTCTGGCTGCATGCACCACAGATCAAGGGGGCTGGAGGATCCCTGCCAAAGGCTCCCACTGTGTGCCTTGGGACAAGTCCTTGGCTCAGTTTCCCCACCTAGGAAACAGCATGGACACAGGGTTGTAGAGGGTGGCCAAAGGGAGCCAGGCCAAGCGGCTGGGACGTGGGGGGCTGGACAAGGAGGGGCCTCTTCCCAAAGCCCCAGCCAGGGCTTCCAGTCCCCCCAAGACATGCCATGCTTCGCCTCCTTGCAAGGAGCTCCCGTCAGCTCCTCAACCCTCTGCTCCAGGATGGTGCCTGCCCTGAAACCTTGCCATCCCCCCTCCACCATCACGCTTCTTGTTTCAGCCCCTCTATAGGACAGGGAACAGATGCAAGTGCCTGGTCCAGGCTGTGTGTGTGCAGGATCTAGCACAGCCGCATTCTACAGATGAGAGCACTGAGGTGAAGGGGCTGTCAGCCTTGGCCAGTGGAGAGTGAAAAAGAGCTCTTCCTTCCTTCCTCCTCACCGTCTCCAGTCTCCTTCCTTCTTTCACCTCCCCTTCTCACCTCCTCCCTCCTCCCCTTCTCTTTTCCTCCTCCTCCGTCCTCCTCTCCTCCCTCCCCGCCTCTTCCATCCACTCCTCCTCCCTCCCCTTCTCTCCTCCTCCCTCCTCCCCTCCTCTCCTCCTCTTCTTCCCTCCTCCCTCCTCTCTTCCCTCCTCTCTTCCTCCTCCCTCCTCCCCTCCCTGACTCTCACCCTCCCCTCCTCCTCCTCCAGCCTCCCTCCTCCTCCTTCCTGCCTCTCCATGTACACTGCTCACTGTCGTCACCACTGGGGCTTGGGGTCTTCTGCTGGGATTAAGTCCATGGTCTCGGTTGCAGCTAGGGGCTTATTCCCAGAGGTCCCATGGCCAGAGTGGGAAACACATGGATTTCCGTTGAAGCCTCATTTATGATGGTGCAGTCAGCCTGTGCCCAGCCTGATTCCCGGAGGTCAGTTAGTGGGTGGGTTATGGGGTGTCCCTCGTGGAGAGGCTGGCAAGGAGAGCCAAGCCAGGATGGGGTGACCCCTCCAGTGTGGAAAACCAGGCCTGTGTGGGCAGCGCTTCCTTCCTCTTTCTTCCATCTCCAGCATCTGATTCCCATGAGTTCTGTTTAAGGGTTTCTTCTAGAAGCGTCCACACAAGACAGTTGGAGTCACAGTCTCTGCTCCTCTTGAACTTGGCACCAATGACCCTGAATCTTTATGTGACATCCCGATGAGACTCGGCTGAGCTCTGGGCTCTGCTGAACTGAGCTGGGGTCTTGTGGAGTGTAGTGGCAGCTAGGGCACCTCCAGTACCCCCGAAGATCCCCAGGGAGCACCCCACCTGCCAGGCATCAGGCACTCAGGGCTCTTCCGAGCAGTAGCAGCCTGCATAGGCTTTCCCGGTCAGGTCGTGAGAACAGCAGGGGCCGCCCACCAGGCACCTGGCCCCTCAGGCATTAACGAGCAAGCGAGTGACTGCCAGTCTCACACCAGCCCACGAGGGGGCAGGTTTTCCTGCCCGAGGCCACACAGCTCTTCAGCTGCAGGGTGGGGACTCACAGCCCACCGCGGGACTCTGATGAGTCCCCTGGGGCTCCTGCGATAATGATCACAGATGGCGGCTTAAGCAAGAGATTTCTGCTTTCCCCGTGCTGGAAGCTGCAGTCAGAAATCAAGATGTTGGCGGGGTCAGGGCTCCTGGTGCCTGAGGGAGGATGCTCCCTGCTCTCCTGCCCTGGGTGTCAGCCTCCTCCTTCCCTGCCTTCTGTGTCTAAGCTCTTGCTCCGTCTTTGTCTTCTGTGGACATCTTTTTTCAGGACTCTCATCATCTGCCCCCTGCCCAATCCAGGATCATCTCATCTTGAGATCCTTCACTTAATGTCATGCACAAAGACCCTTTTCCAAGTTAGGTGACTCCCACAGGTTCTGGAGGGTCACCCCTCTTGGGAGGCATCACTCAGCTGACTCCGTGAGTCAGTGCTCATCCTTCTCAGCACACAACCCCGGCCCCAACCCCGGGAGCTCCTCTGCTCCCCAGAGAGGGGGAGTGGGCAGTGGTTCCCCAGAGTGTCCCCGAGGTGAACTTGGGAAGTTGTTGAATGATTTTGCAGACAACAGGGGTGGGCGGAAAGGAAGCCAAACCTCCATCCTCACCCCTGCTTGATTCTTCATGGAGTTTGTCTCTGGATGCACTGTCCTCAGGAGGGAGAGTTAGCAAACTGCACCACCAAGCACACACAGTGGGGAGCACATCTGCAGGGAGCACACTGGTTGAGGGGGCCTGGGGGGCCTTGGACAGAGGCAGCTTGGAGAGAGATGGCAGGTCCAGATGCCCCTGAGGATGGACTCAGAGGGGTCCTCCCAGCAGAGGGCCAGGGACACTTCTTGATGTTGGTTTACCAAGGGGCCCAGCTGCAGGCACCCTGGGAGCCGATGGGCTCATTGACACCGTCCCCTCTTGGCCTGGCAGGCTTGCAAAGCTGCTCCCCAGGTCCCTAGCAACCGCAGCCTGGTTGTTCCCATCAGATGAGACCACCCCCGTTTGGGACCTGACCCTTGGCTTCCCTTGGAAGGGGAGACGGTGGTGCAGTTTGCTAACTCTCCCGACTGAGGATGGTGCATCCAGAAACAAACTCCATGAAGAATCGAGCAGGGGTGAGGATGGAGGTTTGGCTTCCTTTCTGCCCACCCCTATTTTCTGCAAAATCATCCAACAACTTCCCAAGTTCACCTGGAAAGTCGTGAGAAACTGTTTGCAAAAGAAGAAATACACATAGCCAATAAAGATAAGAATGTTCAAACTGGAGGGAGAAGCCTTCCTCTTACGTAGCAAACTGACAGAGGCTTATCTGAGAAGTCCTGCTAGGTAGAGATTCCTAGGTGTCGGGGGAGCAGCCTCTCCAGAGGCCAGTGGGTGGAGGAGCGAATCGGTGAGGGTCTCCAGCCTGGCAGAACCCCTGCAGCATCCATCCCAGTCCACTCCCCATCCCAGCCCACTCCCCATCCCAGCCCACTCCCCATCCCAGTCCACTACTGTGGGAAGCCACACTGTTATCACGATGAGTCCAGAGTCCCTGCCAGGACCCAGGAGACCCTGCCCAATGTCCATAGACTTCGCCAACTGGTGCCCCACTTTCTTGGAATGAGACAAGCTGAACAGAGCAGGGCCTGGCCTCATGGGGTCTGCCGCAGCTCCCACCCTGGCACGGGATCAGCACAAAGTGAGCTGATTCAATGAATGAATACACTTCAAACTGTTCATCCTCTTTAATCACACAATTCTACTTCTAGGAGTTTAATGTAAAGAAGTCCTTAGGCTGGGCACGGTGGCTCAAGCCTGTAACCCCAGCACTTTGGGAGGCCGAGGTGGGTGGATCATGAGGTCAGGAGTTCGAGACCAGCCTGGCCAATATGGTGAAACCCCATTTCTACTAAAAATACAAACAAATTGGCAGGATGTGGTGGTACATGCCTGTAATCCCAGCTACTCAGGAGGCTGAGGCAGGAGAATCACTTGAACCCGGGAGGTGGAGGTTGCAGTGAGCCAAGATCGCGCCACTGCACTCCAGCCTGGGCAACAGAGCAAGACTCCGTCTAAAAAAAAAAAAAAGAAAGAAAGAAATTCCTTAAAGAAATATGCAAAGATGCTCATTAGGGCCCAGTTTTGTCCAGTTTTGAGCAATTTTTTTCTGTAAGGGGCCAGATAGTAAATTTCAACTTTGAGGGCCGTAGGCCTTTCTCACAACTCCTCAACACTGCTGTTGTGGCATGAAAGTGGCTACAGGCAATGCATTCACGAATGTGCATGTCTGTGTGCCAATAAAACTTTATTTCTAAAATCTGAAATCTGTGGCCAGGTATGGTGGCTCACTCCTGTAATCCCAGCACTTTGGGAGGCTGAGGTGGGCAGATCACTTGAGGTCAGGAGTTTGATACCAGCCTGGCCAGGATGGCCCATTTAACTCATTGAACAATGGGTTACATGAAGAAGAGTGCATTCAAACAATTAGGCCCCCGATAAAAATTGTCACCACGTGAGGCAAGGTACAAACAGCAGGACACCCAGCTCAATAGTAAAATTGATTCTGTAAAAGCAAAAAAAAAAAAAAAAGAAAAGAAAAGAACAAAACACACATTCTGGTCCATTTTTTAAAAGTAAGAGAATACACCCAATTCTGTCCTTATTTTTATGTCTCTTTTTTCCTGCATTTCCTACACTGAAAATGGATCACTTTTATCATTACAGCACAGAAGCTATTAAACCAGGAAGAGATATTTTTAAAATGTTAACTTGGGGCCAGGACAAAGGAGGCCTGTGGTGTGGTTGAGTGACTCCCATCAGTCAGCAGCGAGCGACCACATGCAGGGACGTCGTGCAGCTTCAGTGGTCAAAGGTGTGTAGACAGCGCTGTCTTACCCGTCCCCGAATGTCACCTTCCTCCCAAACAAATCCCCGGGGCTCCTGCACAATGGCTTTCTACTCAAGATCCTCCAGCCGGAACCTCCCCGATGTTTTCCTTAGAGGGTCAGGGGAGCTGCCCCCTGGGATGGAATCCACTGCTCCCTGGCTCACTGGCTTGGCTGCCCAGGGCTGTGACCTCTTGGAGCCAGGCTCTCCGGGCCACTTTGTGCTTGCGAAGGAGGCTTTTAACTTTTTCAAATGCGTTCGCAGCCCATGATGGTGTCTTCTCCAAAGGGCTCCATGAAATTCTCGGAGACCTGTCAAACCTGGCGAGTCCGCAAGCGCTTTGATTTACAGGACAGATGTTTGCCAGCTGACACTTGGAGGGACGGAGGAGGCGGGGCGGGGTTACATAAGAATAGGGGTGTCAGTTCCCAAAAGGTGGCAATCTCGGCTCTAATTCCTTAACGCCCAATATGGTTCAGAGGTCGGGCTGTTAACGGGCAGGGAACAAATTGGGGATCGCCACCTGTGCCTTAGCCAAAGGGGGAGGGCACCCCCTTTACAGGCCACAGACCGGCTGCCAAAGCTGCTGTGTTCCTGGGTCTGCCACTGACCAGCTTTGCGATGCTGTTTGTCCTCTCTGAGCCTCAGTTTCCTCACCCATAAAACAGAGCCACCCTGAAGAGTAAATGAAAGCTGCCCAGAAACACCCAGCGCTGGACCTGGCACACGGCAGGTGCTGTTTTTCTCTCGCTGTGCCTCCCCATAACCCAGACAGGCCATCAGAGGGCAGAGTGGTGCCCTTCGTGAGGGCTTTTTCTGTATTATAGAAACTTCCAGGAAGGGTGGACTGGCAGACACCAGGCCTTAGGAACCTTTGTTTATCAGCTTCCCGGTCTCTGCAAGACAAAGGGGCCAGGGAGGACAAGGACCCTTGTACAAGGCTGCTGTGCACAGTGGCACAGGCTTCACACTGCACAACTACAGTTGGTGGACAGATGGAAGGTGATGTGACACGGCGGCCTGGGGGGCTCAACCAAAGGGTAGAGGTAGGGAAAGAACAGACTCCAGAGTGCCTGACTTCTGGCTCCAACGCTATATGACCTGACTTCTTTGAGACAGGGTCTCGCTCTGTCACCCACCCAGGCTGGAGTGCAGGGGTATGATCTCTGCTCACCATAGCCTCGACCTTTCAGGCTCAAGTGGTCCCCCTGCCTCAGCCTCCCGAGTAGCTGAGACTATGGTTGCATGCCACCACGCCTAGCTAATTTTTGTATTTTTGGTAGAGAGAGGGTTTCACCATGTTGCCCAGGCTGGTCTCAAACTCCTGGCCCCGAGCAATCCTCCTGCCTTGGTCTCCCAAAGTTCTGGCGTGAGCCATTGCGCCTGCCCTGTCTCCTCCTCCTCCTCCTCCTCCTCTTCTCCTCCTTCTTCTCTTTCTTTCTTCTTCTTCTTTTTTTTTGAAACAAAGTTTCACTCTTGTTGCCCAGGCTGGAGTGCAATGGTGCAACCTCAGCTCACTGCAAACTCTGCCTCCCAGGTTCAAGCAATTCTCCTGCCTCAGCCTCCCAAGTAGCTGGGATTACAGGTGCCCGCCACCACACCCGGCTAATTTTTGTATTCTTAGTAGAGACAGGGTTTCATCTTGTTGGTCAGGCTGATCTCAAACTCCTGACCTCATGTGGTCCGCCTGCCTCGGCCTCCCACAGTGCTGGGGGCCTGACTTCTTTGTTTGTGCATTTACTTAGTGACTCTGTGCTTCTTCTGCTGGAGAAGCAGGAGTGTGAACTCACAGGGGCAGGCAGGGACCTTGTCCACCCGAGTACTGCTGTCTCTCCAGCATTAGTTCAGCGCTTGGAGCACTGGAGGTGATCGATGGTTATCTGTGGCATGAGTGAAGTCAGGTTCAGGGGAGATGGAGTAGGAGAAAGAGAAACTTTCTGAGCGCCTGGCTAGCCCAGCACCCCAGGGAGAGGGGCTCAGGGTGAACTGCACTGGGTGCAGGCTTGGGCTTGTCCCCAGAGATGATGAAGCCCAGACGACCTTTAACCCCGGGTGAGAGGATCATGGTGGGGTTTTCCAGGGCCACTCTGCCTGGGTTCAGAGCAGCGGGGAAGACTGTGACCTAAAATGCAGACCTCAGTGCAGAAGTGGCTCCCAATTCAGGAAAAACACAAGCCCAGCACATGGGGTCATTGGTGGGGAGTCCCTGGTGGGCTCTTCTCTTTAGTTTTTTTCCTAATTTTCAAATTTTCTCTAAAGACTGTGCAGAACTTTTATAATGTTTGAAGAATACAGCAGGGCATGGTGGCTCACGCCTGTGATCCCAGCACATTGGGAGGCCGAGGCGGGCAGATCACTTGAGGTCAGGAGTTCGAGACCAGCCTGGGCAACATGGTGAAACCCCGTCTCTACTAAAAATACAAAAATTAGCTGGGCGTAGTGCTGTGTGCCTATTATCCCAGCTACTTGGGAGACTGAGGCAGGAGAATCGCTTGAACCAGGGAGGTGGAGGTTGCAGCGAGCCAAGATCATGCCACTGCCCTCCAGCCTGGGCGACAGAGGGAGAGACTCTGCCTCAGGAGAAAACAAACAAACAAACAAACAAACAAACAAACAAAAAACACCTGGAAGTTGGGTGGGGGAGATCACCTGAGTGTGTGAAAATGTCTATCTGGATAAATAGATTACTCTCTTATTTATAGTGAAACATTGGAACCAACCTCAATGTCCAGTCTCAGGGGACACTTTGGTACCCAAACCATGAGTGGCTGTGCCAGTCTCGGTAGCAAGGTGTGCTTGCTGACATAGACAGATTTCCCTGGCATTCCATAAAACCAGGCTTCAGAACATCACCTGCCATATGAGCCCAAAACAAACATGCTCAACGTGAGCCATGTTTATGTTAAACCATAAAGAGGGTATAAAATGAAATATGAAAGCAGCCCCCATACCGCTCTCAGTAGTCCTGCTCTTAACAGATTTTTGTTGTATGTGCCTAAGAATGTTCTATGTGGGCCAGGCGCCGTGGCTCATGTCTGTAATCCCAGCTCTTTGGGAGGCCGAGGTGGGCGGACCACCTGAGGTCAGGAGTTTGAGACCAGCCTGGCCAACATAGTGAAACCCTGTCTCTATTAAAAATACAAAAATTAGCTGGGCGTGGTGGCGGGCACTTGCAATCCCAGCTACTCCAGAGGCTGAGGCAGGAGAATCCTTTGAACCTGGGAGGTGGAGGTTGCAGTGAGCCGAGATCATGCCATTGCACTCCAGTCTGGGCGACAGGGCGAGACCCCATCTCAAAAAAAAAAGTTCTCTGCACACACAGCATTTATAGGAAAACCTTTTTGTTTGACATCTGTGTAGCCACATACTAACCCTAAGTTTTCTTTTCTTTTTTCTTTTTTTTGAGATGGAATTTCACTCTTGTTGCCCAGGCTGGAGTGCAGTGGTGCAATCTCAGCTCACTGCAACCTCCACCTCCCAGGTTCAAGTGATTCTCTTGCCTCAGCCTCCTGTGTAGCTGGGATTACAGGCTCCCACCACCATGTCTGGCTAATTTTTGTATCTAACTTTCCTTTTCAATATCTGCAGATCAAAATTGTCTGCTTAAAAAACAGAGTGCAGTGGTGTCATCTCAGCTTACTGTAGTCTCGACCTTTCAGGCTCAAGTGATCCCCCTGCCTCAGCCTCCCACGTAGCTGGGACTACAGGTGCATGCCACCACGCCTAGCCAGGTTGGCATCATTTGGTAAAGTTGAAGGTCTGCGTGTGGTATGACTGCTGGGTGGATTCCCCTCGGGACCAAGGTGTTCTGAGCAGCCGGGTTCCAACAGCTCCAGATTAGGACAGCCCACCTGTCTCTCTATGGGGAGATGACTGAATTAATTGTATCAGGTTGATGCAAAAGTAATTGTGGGTTTTGCTATTGAAAGTAATGGCAAAAACTGCAGTTACTTTTGCACCAACCTAATAGCACATTCACACTGTGGAATATGATACAGCAAGGAAAAATAAAACAAGTACAAGTTCACTCATTCACACGAATAAATCTCACAAATATAATGAAGAGGGAAAAGGCAAGACCTACACGTGGGGACAAGTAAAAAAGGACATTTTTTGGAGAGGAATACCTAGGCTGTAAAGCTATAAAGAAAGTAGGGCAAAGTCAGAACGGTGGTTCCCTTGGGGAGAGAAGGATCGGCTGGGCTCAGAAGGGATGAGAGAGGCTTCTGTATGCTGGTTGGGGTCTATCTCTGGCAGGGCCATTGGTTCTGTGAATGTTCACTTTAAAATTATTCACAAAACTGCCTTGTGGGCCATGTGTGGTGGCTCATGTCTATAATCCCAGCACTTTGGGAGGCCAAGGTGGTCAGATCACCTGAGGTCAGGAGTTCGAGACCAGCCTGGCCAACATGGTAAAACCCTGTCTTTACTAAAAATACAAAAATTAGCTGGATGCAGTGGCGTGTACCTGTAATCCCAGCTGCTCAGGAGGCTGAGGCAGGAGAATCGCTTGAATCCAGGAGGCAGAGGTTGCAGTGAGCTGAGAAGGTGCCACTGCACCCCAGCCTGGGCAACAGAGCAAGACTCCATCTCAAAACAAACAAACAAACAAACAACAAACAAAAAACTGCTGTGGGCTTTTTTTTGCACTTTTCAGCATGTCTGAGATTTTCCAGGACAGAAGAAGGAAAAAGTATGCAAGGAGAGACCATAAAACAGTAGCCATGCCTATCTCTGGAAGGTGAGATTCCTGGCCGTTTCCACTTTGATGTTAATAAAACCGTCACCATTTATGAAGTGTTTGCGACAGGCCATTGCTTGACAGCTGTCATCTAATTTCAACCTTGTGACAATTTTGAAGAATAGCTTTTGTTGTCCCCTTTTCACACCTGAAAACCTGAAGGAAGAGACAGTGAGATTCACGCTCCTGTCCTTCTGAAGAACTACGCCCTTCAATGCTTTTACGTAAAGAATGACCGTATATGACTGGAATGCAGTGCAGAAAGGAGGAAGCGGCTGTCGCAGTGGCTGGGCTTAGAGCAGATTCCAGGCCTGCCTGGCCCTGGGTGCCAAATGGCAGGGCCACCATGGTTTTGGGGCCATCCAGGGGGCTGGTTCCCTTTCTTGATGCTACAAGCAGGTTGTAAAGCACTTTGGAGGCCAATTGGCACCAGGACAAGGAATTGCACCCTTGAGGTGGTTCGTGATCCCGTAAATTGCCCAGAGGTGGGAGGCAGCTGGGAGGCCCGGGAAAAGCACAAGCCAGGTCGGTGGAGGCTGCTCCTTTCCCGAGGTGTGGCATTCCACAGGGTGATGGCCCTCGGGCCCCAGGAGAGGGAGAGGAACCTGGAGGAAAAGTGGACGCAGACAAGACCCCAGTGGAACAGGCCGGACAGCAGGCACCCAAGGACATTGTGAGTCAGGGTGGAGAGGGTGCCTGCCCTGCCGGGGCCTCTCCCTGGGCACCTGCGGAGTCTCTGTAGGCCTGTAGCAAAGGGGGTTTAGATTTCAGAGCGCATGCACATCAGAGGGACCACATCAAGCGCCTGCAGCTTCCAGGTGTGAATAAACCTATGGGGAGCGCTGGCGCTGGGCGTGGGCCCTGGGAATGGTTTAGATTCTGAGGTAACCCGATAAGCACTGGCTAACACCTGCACTCACTATCTGGAATATACAGACATATCCGTCCCCATCCCCTTCCCGTGGGGATCTGAGGCCTTGATTTCATGCTTGGGGTGCACCTACTTACTGTCTGCAATGTCCCGGCCGCATCCACCATCAGAGGGGGAAGGAACCCTGTGTTTCTGAGAGGAAACTGAGGCCCAGAGAGCAAGCCTGACTCTCCAAGGCCAAGCAGAGCTGGGACCCAAGGCCTCTAGCTCCTGCCATCCTGCCGCCCCGCTGCGGGCATCTATCTTCTCTGGGATTTTCGGCTTCCGAGGGGGTGCTGCCCAGGAGCACCCGGGGACAGGGCGTGTGGCTCTCCCTGCCTCACAGGAATGTTTCAGAGGTGGAATGATATGGGCAGAATGATATGCCCATCGTGCCATATGACTTTCAGAACAACACGACAAAATTGCAGGTGCTATGACGGTCCCCATTTAGCCTTGCATCAGGCGTTTGTCCTGGGCCATCTCAAAGACCACATAATTGCATCATCTGCTGATTGATGGGCTGCTCTCCATGGCGCCGGATGGGTGCTAGTGGTGGGCCTGGCTCGGAGGCATCTCCCAGACAGAGCTGGCCTGGATGCAGAACATATGCCCCTCCTGCTCCCAGGGGGCGGCCTAGCCTGTCTGTCCAGGCCAGGCCCAGGGACATGAAGACCAGGGTGAGAGTTCCACCTGTCCAACTGCTGTGCTGCACTGCACTGGCTCTGCCTGCCCATGGAGGGCGCCACAGATGAGCAGGGTGGGTACTGGGTGGTCAGAGCCACGATAGGGGTGGCACACCCTAGGGCTGAGGGCCCTGAACTGAGGGCAGCTGATGAGAGGGAGAGGTCATGGAACAGGAGCCGGGGAGCATCCTACGACTGGAGCCACAGGTGTGAGGAGTGGGACTGGGAGTCGAGGAAGCCAGAGTCAAGCCTTTGAGAGAGACAGGCATCACCAGGAGGGGAGGGCTGGCAGGTGCTCTGCACTCGTAGTATCTGCAACAGAGAAAAAGATGTCCCTTGCCCTGGGCATGCAGCTTGGCAGGCAGTGGGAGGCTGGGCATCATCCAGGAGGGGCCCTGGCATAGGGTGTAACCTGCACAGCTGTACCAGGCTGGCCTGCTTGGGCATGTGTGTGTGTGTGCATACGGATGCAGGCTGCCCAGAGAAATGCCCCCACATGTGCATACACTTGCGCACACCGTCTTGCACGCAAGCCCAGGAGAAAGACTGCCAGAACAGTGGGACCCTGGACGTTCCTTGGGCCAGTTAAGCTCACTGAGGCTTCTCTCCAGCCTGGTTGGTGGGGCCAGCTTGGGAACTGGGAGAGACAATGGCTCTAGAGCCCCAGGAGCTTGGATTCACTCTTTCTCATGTGTAGAAAGAATGACATGCCCCTTGTACCGTATGACCCTCAGAACAACACTACAAAACTGCAGGTACTATGACTGTCTGAGTTTTGCAGATGAGGAGACTGAGGCTTGCAGATGTTTGCAGAGTTGTCTAGGTCCAGGCAGCAGGTAGGAGGTTGGAATGGCAACAATAGCGACTGCTGCAAGATGAGCCTCAAATCCATGACACGGGGTGCTGAGGTCCTCCTGGGCTGGCTGTGGTATCTGCGTGCCTTTCTGTACCTTGGGAGCTTATGTGCAGAAAGAAAGAGTGGCCAGCAGAATGCTGGCTGCAGAGGGATGTTCTGCAGGTTCCAGGCACATGAGGGGCTATCTCCACACTGCATCCTTGGGCGTTTCCTAGTTGGCCATTTGCAGTGAGTCCCTTGGGTCTGAATCACCAGGGCTCAGGTTTAAGAGCTGAGGGTCAGAGGTTACCAAGGCACCCATGCCAGGCCAGAGGGCTGACCTTTATTTGACCAAGTCGAAGGACCCCCAGGACCCCAAAGAGGGGCTTCAGGCCCCTGGCCGCCATCTGAAATGATACTTGGGGGTTGATCCTAATCGCCCCTAATTTAGGGGCCAAATGGTCAATTAAGGGACTATTTGAGAGTCAGAGAAGCAGAAGGTGAACTGAGGAGACAGATGACAGGCAGCTGATGCCTCTGCTATCAGAGCTAGGCATGAGTTCTGCCGGCCAGCCCAGGCCTGAGAGGGAGGGTGGCTGCCTCCTCCCCTGGCACTGGGGGAGCTGGGCCTTGTTGTCAGCGCCCCCGAGAGACCTGATGGTAACATTCCCTGAGGTCTGCCAGCAGCCAAGTGCCTGGCAACATGCCCCATTGCCATTTCTTCACTTAATACTCAAATAAGCTAAATATCTACCAAGTGCCTCAGCCACCGGTCAAACACCAGTCTAGGTGCTGAGGATTCATCAGGGAGTGAAGTCAAGTCCCTGCCCTTGAGGAGCTGTAATTCTGGAGGAGGGTGTTGGGACTGAAAAATAACTAAGCAGCTAAGTGTGTAATACATCAGGTGCTGCCGCCTTCCCAAGCTTAGTGGCTTCACACAAAACCCTAGTATTGCTCACAATTCTGTGCGCAGTAACTGGGGACCCAGCAAGGTCAGCTTGTGACCGCTCTACCTGACCGCTGGTCTCCCTCTGAGACTTCCATCCTCAGGAGGCTGGGCTGGGTCGGAGGTCCAAGGTGGCTGCCCTCCTCCACCAGGGACCCCAGGGCTCTTGTACACGTGTCTCTCTCCACAGCAGGGCTGCTTGAGATTGGGCTCCGGCTCACAGATCTGCGGGGTCCCGGAGGCCTTGTAAGAACCCTGGCTTTTGCTCTGAGCAAGAGGGTCCCAGAGTGTAAAAGCACAAAGGTGGTTGCACTGAGCGGGAAGGGGCACAGGTGGACTCCGATGGTGGCTGGCACCAGGGGTGGTCAGATTCTGCCTCCATCCTGCAGGGTGAGGGGACAGGGCCTGCTGCTGGATGGGGCTTCTGGCCTGGGAGCAGGAGGGTGGAGTGACTGAGTCCCCAGCTGGGAGGTGGGTGAAAGGAGCAGGTTTGAGTGGGAGATCCTGGCATAGTTTGGACTTGTGGAGTTGGAGGTCCTGTGAGACATCCATGCAGCAATCTCTGGGGCAGCTGGAGGCGAGAGTCTGGAGTCCAGGGAGACAGACATTCTGGGTCACCAGAGTCAATGAATTTCAACTCAAGGGCATTGGGAAGTGTATTAGTTCATTCTCACACTGCTCATAAAGACATACCTGAGACTGGGTAATTTATAAAAGAAAAAGGTTAATTGGCTCACAGTTCCACATTGCTAGGGAGGCCTCAGGAAACTTACAATCATGGCGGAAGGTAAGAGGCACGTCTTCACAGGGCTGCAGTAGAGAGTACGAGAGGGAAGCAAAAGTGGAAGGCCCCTTATAAAACCATCAGATCTCGTGAGACTTGTTCACTACTACGAGAACAGTACGGGGGAAATCACCTCCATGATTCAGTCATCTCCCACCGGGTCCCTCCCACAACACATGGGAATTATGGGAGCTACAATTCAAGATGAGATTTGGGTGGGGACACAGCCAAGCCACATCAGGGAGCTTGCCTGCCCGGTGAGCATGGGGGAGAGGGGTCAGATGGAGCCACAGCTCTGCGGCCTTAGGAGGTCAGTGAATGCAGAGAGAGCAGCATGCAGAACAGAGGAGGAGGTGACTGGGGCCAAGAGGCATCCACACGGTGTGGAGCACTCTGGAGGGTGAGGGGTGATCAGAGGCTGAGGGTGAAGGAGCAGGTGCTGGATGTGCCAAGAGCAGGTTGGGGATCCCAGGGAGGGGCCGGCCTGGCTGGGTGGGTTCCACAGGGCTGGGGAAGGAGAGTGCAGAGGACGACGCCTAATGCTGCAGGAGAGAGGGGCAAGGGTGGAGGCGCATTCTGGGTCCGGGCACATGCAGGAGCCAGGACAGACAGGGGGCCAAGCGTCTGGGCCCAGGGGCAGGAGTCAAGGGGTGAGTAGGGGCCGTGCATACGGGCTGTCTTTGGAGGAGAGGAAGCATGATGGGAAAGAATCTTCTAGAAGGTTCTACAGACCAGAGGTTAAGCCACTTATCCAAGGTCATACCATAAGAAAGAGGTTCTGTGTGGATTGGACCTCATGCCTCGAGGCCAGGGGCTAGAAAACCTGGGCTTACCCTGAGGGCTGTGGAGTGAAGCCCGTGGAGGCATGGCGGCCGCCTCCTCCTCTCTGCGCTCTGACCTCCAGGCCCACCTCACCTCCACCTGTCCTGACCACCACAGAGATCCTGCTGAGCACAGACCCGTGGCAAACCTGTGGCGGGGACTGGCAACCTCCAGCTAGGAATGGCTGTGGGGGGCCCTGGATCTGGCCACCTGTGACTATGCCTGGCATTGCTGGTCTCTGCCCTGGAGGCCCCTTCCCTGGGTCACTGGCCCTAACCTGGGTCCTGTCAGGAACCCCCTGAACCGAGGGGCTGTTGCCTCAAGGGTGCCCCTTCGTCCTTGGGCCATGTGTCCACTGTGGCCAGTTGGCCTCTGGTTACACCCCTGCCTCCTTATGAGGCCATGGGGGCCTCGATGACTGCCCCCGACCTGGGCTGGGTGCTGGCCTGGCCCCCGGAGGTGCTTCACTAAGTGCTTGCTGTGCAGGTGAGAGCCTCGGCGCATCTCCCGTGTGGAGGAGGCAGAGCGCATCTGGGTGGGAGGTCAGCCCTGCCCGCTTCCATTTGCCAACCTGGGGCTAGATATCCTTGCTCCTGGCAGGACCTCCGACCTCCTCGCCATCCACGGAGGCAGAGATGAGGTAAACAGCTCTAGCGTTGGCATTCCCCAGCATCAGCCAGGCCTGGAGGGATGGGTGCAGACCCCGGCTTAGGGGTAGAAGGTTTTGGGGGTCCACCAGGTGAGGCTACTTACACCACTGACATCCTATAGATATGGACCACATGGGTCCCTTCTGTACCACGTGCACAGAGGTTCTGGAGCTTTGTTTTTTGTGGGTTTTTGTTGTTGTTGTTTTGTTTGTTTGTTTGTTTTGAGACTGGGTCTGGCTCTGTCACCCAGGCTGTAGTGCGGTGGCACAATCACATCCCATTGCAGCCTCAACCTCCTGGGCTCATGTGATCCTCCTGTCTCAGCCTCCTGAGTAGCTGGGACTGGTCACCTTATTTGTGACATGACCAGTGAGCCTGGGTGGGATCCTCTCTTTAGGTATCAGTGCACCTCCCTCTCAGGACTGTGCTTATGATTCCTTTGGGAAACATCTGTCTCTACGTCGAGAGGAAGACCCTCAATGCATCCATATACAACAGACAGAAACTCTCACCTAATACTTAGACGACAGCTTGACCAGGGAACATCACCACCTCCCCCAAAAAACAAAACATACACACACTTTAGTCACAGGTAAACCCAGCTCAAGAGGGGCCCCCAGTCCTGGCCACTGGATAGGGGGAAGGAGGCCTGGCTTGACCCCATCTCTGTGCTGTGGTCAGCCCACTATCTTGGGTCCCTCATCCCCTTGTCTGTTCCTTGAACTGTGAGTGGCTTTGTGGTTTGGGGGTCTTATATGTTGCTCTGTGATGGAAAGTGATTTGTTTTGGCTGAAAGTAATTTGTTTTCCGGCTAATTTGATTAGCCCCAGGGGGGCTTCCTACCTGGGGCCCCAGGCTGACCGCTATTACCATCAATTACCATAAAGACCCTCTTCAAAGGGCAGGACCCCTGAGGTTGTCCCATTAAGGCAGGGCTGAGCCCCTGCAGGCCAGCAGTCAACTTTCTGATGTTAAACGATGGCTGAAGTGTCAGACGCAGGTGATGGGGAGCTGGGGCCAGGGCCACTGTGGCTTATGAGGGTGAGATGCCTACTCATTGAAAACCGGGTCTCTGTGGGGTTTCTGCAGCCCCTGGCAGGGACACCCTGAGCCAGCCCTGGAGTAACAGACAAGGTCCATCTACACTTTCCTATATGAGGCTCCCAAAGTGGGCAGGTCCGTGGAAACTCTCTCCCAAATCTTGTCAACAACCCAAGAGGCAGGGGTGATTTGTGCCCATTTTACAGGTAAGGAAACTGAGGCTCAGAGAGGTGAGGGGACCTGCCCAGGCCACTCAGAGAGAAGGTGGAAGATTACAGGATTGAGAGGTAGGCCCAAGTACCCCCCACTCCACCCAGAGACCCCCTAGATGTGACGGTTGTTAGGCACGTGCCCAATCTCTTCAGCCTCAGAGTGTTTGGTTCTGAGGTTGGGCTCGTGAGCACCTCCCAAGAGGAATCAGCCCCATGACTCACTGGCCAGGTCTAACAGCCCCAGTACCTTGCACAAATGACTGGGCTCCGTGGGGCATCAGAAGCCAGAACAGGAGACGAGTCTGTCAAGCAGTTGGGCCTCCTTTAAGTAGACATTTCAGGAGCAGCGGGATCCTGAGGGCTGTGCTGTGATCCCACACACGTGGGCAGGGCCACGGCAGGCATCTGAGTGCGAGGAGTAGCTGAGACTTCACTGGCAAACAGCTGGTGTCCAACTCTGCCAACTGGGTCCCATCCTCTGCGGGTGCAGGGTCATAAGCCTGGTGACACCCTCTGTGTTTTCTCCCAGCTCTTCCCAAGGGAGTCAGTGGATCTCTAAAAACATTCTGCGGGGGCCTAAAGCCTTGACCCTGGGGGCCAGTGAAGCATATAAACATTACAAATCCTAGGAAAGAAAAGGAAGAAGGAAAGAAAAGGAGAGAAAAAGAAAGCGAGAAGGAAAGAAAGGAGAGGGAAAGAGAGAAAGAAAGAGAGAAAGGAGAGAAAGAAAAGAAAGAAGAGAGAAAGGAAATAAAGAAAAGAGAGAAAAGAAGGAAGGAAGAAAAAAAGGAAGGAAAGAGAGAAGGAAGGAAGGAAGGAAGAAAGAGAAAGAAAGAAAGGAAGAAAGAGAAAGAAAGAAAGAAAGAAAGAGAAAGAAAGAAAGAAAGGCCTCTTTCTCCCCACGCCCTGCAGCCAGAGTCCATCTTCCACTACAGCAGTGAATGTTTGGTTGGAGCCAAGAGAGGAAGAATAAAGACTTTCATAGATGCTCTGGTGGCTGGAAATGCAATGAAGGAATGCAGGAGACAGGATGACCTTTTACAGAAAAAATTCTCCCTTCTCAGCCCACCCAAGGCTCTGCTGGCTTTTCCTGTGGCTTTCCCAGGGATTCCCTGTGAACCACTTCCTTTTGTCCCAGTTGGAATATCTGGGAGGAAAAACCTGTCTGGGGACCCCTTGGCTGGGGTTTGTGCCAGGGACCCTCTCAGGTCTTCCTCGAAGATGAAATGTGTCAGCATCCAGCATCAGTGTCCTGCCCAGGCTGTGGATTTCCTCCTGGCAGGTCAAGACCTAGCTCTGCTGCCCACCCACCTGTCCCCACCAAAAGGAGAGTTCACTGTGGGGGTGGGGGGTGTAGATGGAGCATAAGCAAGTTGGTCATGGGCTGGGGAGAGGCTGCATATAGTTAGTGATCGTATCTGGGGCAGGATGAGGTTCATGGTTTGCTTTGATTTTATGACCAAACTTTTGGGGTATTTATAGGATGGCTAATGTTTTCCATGATCTCTTATTACATGGTAAGCCACTTCAAAACTTAGGGGCTTAAAACATCCACCATTTTTTTTTTTTTCATAATTCTGCAGTTTGGGCAGGGCTCAGCAGGGATGGCTCATCTTGGATCCATGTGGTGGGCTGGGTCACTCCCATGGGTACATTCAGCTGGGAGCGTGGTTGTGATTGAAATTTCCAAGATGGCTTCATCCACATGCCAGGTGCCTCAGCTGGGCTGGCTTGGCATTCTCATTTTCATTCATTCATTCATTCATTCATTCATTCATTCTCTCTCTCTCTCTCTCTCTCTGTTCTCCTGCATGGTCTTTTGCTACATAGTCTTTTCAGCAGGGTAGCTGGACCTTTTTACCTGATGGCTCGGGTCTGCAAGAGAGAGATAGCAGAAGCTGGCACAGGTGAAGCTGCACCCTCCTCCCCAGAAACAACTCCTAGGTATATACACCCTAGAAAAATGTGTGTGCTGGAGCCAGTGTTGTTGGGAATGGCAGCAGCAACAACAATAACAAGAAAAGATCTGAACATCCCCAAAAGGAGAATGGTCACATGGTTTGTGTTATAGTCATGTGGTGGATTGCTAGGCAGCAGTGAAAAAGAATTTCTAGGCTGGGCATGGTGGCTCACGCCTGTAATCCCAGCACTTCAGGAGGCCAATGCAGGTGGATCACTTGAAGTCAGGAGTTTGAGACCAGACTGGGCAACATGGTGAAGCTCCATCTCTACTAAAAAACACAAAAATTAGCCAGGTGTGGTGGTGCTCACCTGTAGTCCCAACTACTCAGGAGGTTGAGGCAGGAGAATCACTTGAACCCGAGAGGTGGAGGTTGCAGTGAGCAGAGATCGCACCACTGCACTCCAGCCTGGACAACAGAGTGAGACTCTGTCTCAAAGGAAAAAAAAAAAAAAAAAAGAAAAAGAAAAAAGAATTTTTAGCCATTGGTAGGGATGAATCTCCCACACAAGATAGGAAGTGAAAAAAGGAAGTCTCCAAATGCAGAAAAATGGTTACCTCTGGGGAGAGAGGGCACGTTGGTCACCAGACTGTTGGTGATATTGTATTCATGAAGCTTGGTGGTGGGTTTATGTGTGTTTGCTTTGTTGGTGTTTTTTACACATTTTACATGCATGACATGTGCATTTTTTTTAACAGATCCCACTCAGGAAAGAATACACCAAACACATTTGCATTTATTTTCTTTTTCTTTCTTTCTTTTTTTTTTTTTTAAAGCAAATGACAAAGACCCAGTTTACCAGCTTTACTTTTTTTTTTTTGAGAAGTCTCTCTCTGTCACCCAGGCTGGAGTGCAGTGGCACAATCTCAGCTCACTGCAAGCTCCACCTCCCGGGTTCACACCATTCTCCTGCCTCAGCCTCCCGAGTAGCTGGGACTACAGGTGCCTGTCACCACGCCCGGCTAATTTTTTGTACTTTTAGTAGAGACGGGGTTTCACCGTGTTAGCCAAGGTCTTGTGTTAGCCAAGGTGTTAGCCAAGGTCTCGATCTCCTGACCTTGTGATACACCCACCTTGGCCTCCCAAAGTGCTGGGATTACAGGTGTGAACCACCATGCCTGTAAAGCCACCAGCTTTACTTTTTTAAACCTAAGCTTAATATTACATATTTAAACACTTAAACAATTGTTTAAGTTGCCAGCATTCATGCACAACTAGAAAACATCTTTAATTTATATTAAACCAGAAATGTATTACCATTAATGCATTAATATCTTTCACTACTAAATACTAAAAAAAAAATTGAAATTATTTCTGTAGAAGATTCCTCCTGGCAGTGTTAACTTCACAGCAGGCTGACACTATGTGACTCACATTTCAGATGCCATGGAAAAGCAGATCTATGCTGGTGTTAGTGTTAGTGTTAATTGTCCTACACTAAAGAATCAAGGCTCACCTTGCAGTACGTTTGATAAAAAAGCAAAGTGCATGCAGAGATTTACACCAATTAAAAAAAAAACATGGGCTGGGCATGGTGGCTCACGCCTGTAATCCCAGCACTTTGGAAGGCCAAGGCAAGTGGAATACCTGAGGTCAGGAGTTCAAGACCAACCTGGCCAACATTGTGAAACCCTGTCTCTACTAAAAATACAACAATTAGCTGGGTGTGGTGGCACACACCTGTAATCCCAGCTACTCCAGAGGCTGAGACAGGAGAATCACTTGAACCTGGGAGGCGGAGGTTGCAGTGAGCAGGGATTGTGCCATTGCACTTCAGCCTGGGTGACAGAGTGAGACTCCATCTTAAAAAAAAAAGAAAAGACAAACAAAACCAAAAACAAGCAAAAAAACCACAACAAAACGATGGTCCTATTATGTGGCCCCAACAATTAACTCAAAAGTCTATGAGAAATAGAGGCTCCAGTGAGCTGTTATAAATACTTTACATTAGGTACAATTATACTGAAAGTCCAGTTCATTTGAAATCTTCAAAAAAAAGTTCCTGTTCATCCTCCAATGGTGCTTGTTTTAGTTTAACATTTCTGTTAAAAGCGTGCGTTGAATTACTTGTTATCCAAATGCAGCAGCTGCTCCTTACCATGGATTGTTAAGGACTTTAACTGGCCGTCTTCTTCAACTTCTACTCTTTCTTAACCATTCTCAACAGTTCTCTTTGTAGTCATTTTTCTGCCATTAACCATTTTAGCAGAAGTTGATATTGATTCGAAGTTGCCCATCCCACTACCACCAAATGATGTAGAAGAGAATGAAGTGAGGCCCCCATGAGCCAGGGACCTAAATGAAGTAAATACTGAGTCAAAAGAAGAAAATCCACTTCCAAAAGATGGAAATCCACTGAACGCATAGAAAAACGACCCCGTCCCTTGGCTTCTGCTTCCTCGGGAACCCCTTTGATTCCCAAAAATGTCCTCAAAAAGGTCTTCAAAGAAGTCAAATGAGAATGGGTCCCTTCGACTAAAAAATTCCCTGAAGACATCATCTGGGTTACAAAATGTGAAGCCAAACTCAAACGGACTGTCAAAATGACTTCCACCTCTTCCTCCACCAATTCATCCTTCTTTGCCTTATTTGTCATAGTTGTCCCATTTCTTAGCATCTGACAGCGCCTCATACGCCTCCACTACTTGTTTGAATTTTCTCTCTGCTTCTTCTTTATTCTCAGGATTTTTATCTGGGTGTCACTTCAGTGCCAGTTTCTGATACGCCTTTTTACTATCCTTGGGTGAGGTGTGTCTCTGCATGCCTGGAACTTTATAGTAATCCACCATGTTTTAAGTGATTGTTGGAATACGTCTGAGAACAGAGGCAGCCAGTGACAGGATGCAGGGGAGGCGGGGTGGTGGCCTGGATCTCCTGTCAGCTCCAGCACTGCTGTGCTTGCAATGTTTTGTATGTATGGAAATGTCAGATTCTGTCACCCATGAACAGATTCCAGTTGTGCTGGTGCACACGTCTGCCTGCACACACCTTCACATACAGTTTTGCACATGATGCACCCACACGTGGACACTCATACAACACACTCAGGGAGCTGCTGTAGGGCCCTGCTGGGTGTCCAGGACACTACCCCCTCCAGAACTCAGGCCTGCCCATTGGCCCCTGAGGGGTCCCTGGGGCTCTAATCTTTAGGCTGGGCTCCCAGGAGAAGACATGAGGCTCTGGGTGGGATGCTGACATGGGCTCTGGGTTGGAAGCCTTTGTGGCTCAATGTTGGCCCTTAGTGCCCACATGAAGGAGCCCCGGAGAGACACAGAGAGGCCTTAGACAAATGAAATTACAGGGGAACACTGGGCATGTGGCCAGATCAGGCTCCCAGCTCCCAGGCAGCTGGCCTCAGAGGCAAGTCTGGACAGCAAAGCCACCTGTTAGGTAGGCTTTTGCCTGGCAGCATCCCCAAGAACACCTTGCCCTCTGAGACACAGTGGTAGCGAGCCCCCCAATGGCTTCCAATGGGCTACTCTCTGGTGTCAGTGCCTGTGTAGAGTTCCCTCCCTCATTGTTTCAGGGTTGCACTCTAGGACCAGTAGAATGTGGTGGAAGTGGCAGAGTATGACATCCAAGACATTGCCACTTGCACCTTTCTCTTTCTTGGATCACATGCTCTGGGGGAAGCCAGCTGCCATGTTGGGAGGACACCCAAGCAGCCCTATGGAAAGTCCAAGTGGTGAGGAACTGAGGCCTCCTGCCCACAGACATGTGAGTGAGGCACCTTGAAAGTGGATGCTCCAGCCCCAGTCAAGCCATCAGATGAGACTACAGCCCTAGCTGACATATTAATTTCAACATGAGAGATCTTGAGCCAAAAACATCCAGTTAAGCTGCTCCCACATATCTGATCCAGAGCTATAATACTATGTGAGATAATAAAGGTCCATTGTTGTTTTCAGCCTCCAAATGTTGGGGAAATGTACTATGTAACAGTAGATAACTAATATAGGCCTCGCACAGTGGCTCACGCCTGTAATCCCAGCACTTTGGGAGGCCAAAGCAGATGGATCACCTGAGGTCAGGGGTTCGAGACCAACCTGGCCAATATGGCAAAACCCCATCTCTACTAAAAATACAAAAATTAGCCGGGTGTGGTGGCACATGCCTGTAATCTCAGCTACTTGGGAGGCTGAGGCAGGAGAATCACTTGAACTTGGGAGGCAGAGGTTGCAGTGTGCTGAGATCGCACCATTACACTCCAGCCTGGGCGACAGAGTGAGACTTCATCTCAAAAAAATAAATAAATAAATAAATAAACAAATAAACTAATATAGACACCCTTCCCATTTACTGAACACTTATGTGTGAATGCTTTACATCCTGACCTAGTCTCATCATCACAGAATTCTTGGAGGTGGACATAATTGTCCCCATTTCATAAAGAGACAGAGGTTCACAGAGGATCAGTGACTTGTCAAAGTCCTACAGCTAGGAAGGGGCTCAGAGCCACATTCCAAACCAAGGTCTGTCTTTCCCTTATGCATTGCTTCTTCCTTTTTCAATTGCTTTGGAGATAGAGGGAGCTGCTCATCTACAGAGGTCACTGTGGGCCTAAGTGTCTGGTGAGACATTTCAGTGGCTCAGAGAATTATTATTTTTTTTTTTTTTGAGATGGAGTTTTGCTCTTGTCTCCCAGGCTGGAGTGCAGTGGTGCTATCTTGGCTCACTGCAACCTCTGCCTCCTGGGTTCAAGCCATCCTCCTGCCTCAGCCTCCTGAGTAGCTGGGATTATAGGTGTATGTCACCATACCCAGATAATTTTTGTCATTTTTGGTAGAGACTGGGTTTCACCATGTTGGCCAGGCTGGTCTTGAACTCCTGACCTCAGGTGATCTGCCCACCTCGGCCTCCCAAAGTGCTGGGATTACAGGTGTGAGGCATCACACCTGGCCACAGAGAATTCTTTAGAGTAACAACTACAAGAACAATGACTTGTATTTGTTACTAATTTCCCAAGGCTGCTATAATAAACAACTGCAAACTTGATAGCTTGAAAGATCAGAAATGTATTGTCTCACAGTTCCGGAGGCCAGAAATTTCAAAATCAAGGAGTCAGCATGGCCCTGCTCCCTCTGAAGGCTCTAGGGAAGGACGCTTGCTGCCCTTTCCACCTTCTGGTGGCTGCAGACATTCCTTGGCTTGTGGCTGCATCACTCCAGCCTCAGCCTCCAGCTTCACAGGGCCTCCTGAATATCTATATCTTCTCCTTGTCTGTCTGTCTCTCTCTCTCTCTCTCTCTTTTTTTTTTTTTCTGAGACAGAGTTTCACTCTTGTTGCCCAGACTGGAGTGTAATGGCTCAATCTTAGCTCACTGCAACCTCTGCTTCCCGGGTTCAAGTGATTCTCCTGCCTCAGCTTCCCGAGTAGCTGGGATTACAGGTGTGTGCCACCACACCCCGCTAATTTTTTTGTCTTTTTAGTAGAGATGGGATTTCATCATATTAGCCAGGCTAGTCTCAAACTCCTGACCTCAGAGGATCCACCTGCCTTGGCCTCCCAAAGTGCTGGGATTACAGGCGTGAGCCACTGCACCCGGACATCTCTCATAAGAATACCGATCACTAGATTTAGGGCCCATCCTAGTCCAGGATGATCTCATTTTGATTCTTACCTTAATTACATCTGTAGAGATCCTTCTCCCAATAAGTTCACCTTGTGAGGTTTCAGGCAGACATACATTTTGTGGGGACACAATTCCACTCAGTACATATTTCTTCAGAGTATTGTCATTTATTACAAAATGCCTACACTTTGGAGCAAACCCAAGAGGCAGGTTCTGTTTTTATCCTCCACAGCCAATTGCAAAACGGGGACTCAGCAAGGTGAGGGCGCCTGCCCAAGGTCTCACAGCAAGCAAGCGGCCGAGGTGGGGTTCACATACAGGGAGTGGGACACCATGGCCCAGGAAGGGGGGCCAGGCAGCTAGGCCCTCAAAGTAGTGGCTTCTGACTCCCGGTCCAGCGCACAGTTGGATGGAGTCCTAGTCTTCCCTGGAGCAGGCGTGGCAAGAGCCACAGGTGGCTGCCCCGCAGGCCTCTCCAGGTGGGCTCCGAGACCATCAGAACCTGGTAATGATTGGGGAGTTCTCCTTGCTGTGTTCCCTGATGGTCCATTAAAGGCAAGTTGGGGCCCAATGATTACAGGGAAAGTTCAACTGGCTTCCCCTTTGAAATACACAAAGGCTGCGCAGGTAATGGGCTTGAGCCCTGGCGTTTGAAGTGGCAGTCCTTCCAAGGAACATCTGGAGGGCTGTGCCCCTGCACTACAAACGCTCGGAGCACGGCTGGCCCTCAGAGGCTGCTTGCGCCAAACATCGGGGCAGGTTCTGCTTTTTTCTTTGGTTTTGATGGGTCCCAAATTCTAGGATGCTCACTTGTGTCTTTCTTTGGTGATGGGTAAGTGGCGGGGTGGGTTTTCTTTACATTTTCCTCAGAGCTGAACTTCAGAGAATATTAACACCAAAGAACCAGTGTGGCCTCATTAACTCAGGATTAGTGCCGAGCCAAGTGATTACTGCAGATTCTCACAACAGTTTAAAAAAAAATGTGCAGTTGAGAGCAGAGAGCCACCCTGATCAGAGCCCTGTTGCAGGAGTGCTGGGGACCAGCAAGCTCCCCTGTTTCTGGTCGCCCCATGCACTCAACACAGTGCTTATCAAGCACCTGCCATGTGCCGGGGGATGGGGACACAGCAGCCACAAAACATTTGGTCCCTGCTTCGGGGCCACAGCATCCGGGGGAGAAATAATAATCAGCAAGAGAACCAGTGCACAAGACGGTTTTGGATGGTAATAAATGCTTGGAAGAAAATCAAATAAGCGGTGGGTTACGGTGGCTCACACCTGTAATGCCAGCACTTTGGGAGCCCGAGGTGGGCAGATCATTTGAGGTCAGTAGTTCGAAACCAGCCTGGCCAATATGGTGCAATCCTGTCTCTACTAAAAATACAAAAAAATTTTAGCTGGGCGTAGTGGCAGGTACCTATAATCCCAGCTACTCAGGAGGCTGAGGGAGAATCGCTTGAACCCGGGAGGCGGAGGTTGCAGTGAGCAGAGATCGTGCCACTGCACTCCAGCCTGGGCAACAGAATGAGATACCATATCAAAAAAAAAAAAAAAAAAAAGGAAAATCAAAAAAGTAGATGATAATGGTGGTGTGTTTAGGTGGAATCGCTTTAGCTACAGAGGTGAGAGAAGCCAGTATTTAAGCTGAGATCGCCGTGCAATGGGGACTCAGCCCCGCAGAGACCTGGAGAAGAGTACCTGAGACTGCAAAGGCCCCGAGGCAGGAAGCGTTTAAGGCATTGGAGCACCAGCCTGGAAGGGTGGAGGGGCTGCAGGGCGGTGGGCATGATGGGGGTCGGTGCGTGGCTGGGCCAGGGTATGAGAGGACATGGTCAAGGCCTCATCCTGCAGAACACGTGGCTCTTGTTCTGTGTGGGGTAGCACTGGCAATGTGGGCAGGGGAATGACTCGGTTTTAAGCATCTTACCTGGGAACATCTGGTTTTTCAGATGGCTTTCCCAGAGCGCACCATCACACAGGAAGCTTCTGTCTGACTCCTGTCTGAAGCCCCAGCACGTAGGTCAGGGTCTGGCACATAGGAGGGCTTCAGCATGAACTGGCCTGCAGGATCAGGGTCAGCAATGAGGAGAAAGTCACCAATGAGCCTGGGAGTGTCCTCCAAGGCTGATTGCAGAAGAGGATGTGACTGGCTTGGAGAAGACTAGGCTGCTCTCTGGAAGAAAGCCTGATGCTGCCAGCATCCCTCCAGCCCGGAAGGGAAGACCAGCTCTTACCACCACAGAGACCAGGGCTTGCAGAGGGAATGGGAGCTGCTGCAAAGGGCTGAACCCTCCTGTTCCTGCCTCAGCCAGTCTCCTGGGCTTCCCAGGCCCTCACATGGGGTCTGAGTGGGCACTCGCCAGGTGTTAGGTCTGACAAAGATGTGAATGAATGAAGAAATGAATGAGTGATGCTGTCCTACTGGTCCAGGAAGGAAAGGTGCTGGGCTTCCCTGGGCCTGGAAGACCTTCCCCTGCTCTTTGTAAGTTCCTCCTCAACGGGTGTCCTGTGGTGTCCTGGCTGGAAGGAATGATGGCCAGGAGATACACAGACCATTTGGGCACGGGGCGGGGGCCCTGCCCTGCCTGTTCATCCTTGTCCACTGCCCACAGGGACTGGAGAGGGGCTGCCCACGATGGCTTTCACTCCAAGCCTCCATATGCTGGGATGCGGGGGTTGGGGGGCTGCACTTTTAGAAAACTCCTGATACTCCTTGCTTTTTGCTTTCCTGCTCTGAAACTTCCGGTTACAAAAGTTTGCTGTGGAAATTTTAGAAACAGCTGAGAACAAATGTGCAGGCACAGAGACGCACGCACAAAAATGCTCTGCATCCCATCACCCAGAGATGACCAGCGTGAACATTGTGGTGTTTGCCCTTCCAGAACTTCCAAGCACACTCACATATGTGTATCTTCTTCAAACACCTTTCTAGTAAACCATTCTAACCTGCTTTTTAAAATTTTTTATTTATTTTTATTTTTTAGACAGTCTTGCTCTGTCACCAGGCTGGAGTGCAATGGTGTGATCTCGGCTCACTGCAACCTCTGCCTCCTGGGTTCAAGTGATTCTCCTGCTTCAACCTCCCAAGTAGCTGGAACTACAGGCACCCGCCACCACACCCAGCTAATTGTTGTATTTTTAGTAGAGACGGGGTTTCTCCATGTTGGCCAGGATGGTATTGATCTCCTGGCCCCATGATCTGCCCACCTCAGCCTACCAAAAACCTGCTTCTTTGAATAGCTTGGGAACATCTTTCTGCGTCACTGAATAGCATTCTGCATCCTTTTTAATGCTGCAAAATGTAAACTCCAGTGTTACTTCACCTGTCCCCTTTAGATAGACACTAGAGTTGTTTTTCTCTCTCTCTCTCTCTTTATTTATTTATTTTTTTTGATACTGAGTCTCACTTTGTCGCCCAGGCTGGAGTGCAGTGGCGTGATCTCGGCTCACTGCAACCTCCACCTCCCAGGTTCAAGCGATTCTCCTGCCTCAGCCTCCCGAGTAGCTGGGGTTACAGGCACCCACCACCACACCCGGCTAAATTTTGTATTTTTGATACGGACAGGGTTTCACCATGTTACCCAGGCTGATCTCGAACTCCTGAACTCAAGTAATCCACCTGCCTCGGCCTCCCAAAGTGCTGGAATTACAGGTGTGAGCTACCATGCCCAGCCAAGGATAACAGTTTTTCTCATTGCAGAAAATACATGCCACAGAAGACTTCCCATTTTATCCCTTTTAAAGTTTACAGTTCAGTGGCATTGAGAACATTCCCAGTGTTTTGCAACCACCATCACCATCTACTTCTGGAACATTTCCATCACCCCAAAAGAAAACCACCCCACCTCTTAGCAGTCACTCCTAATTCCCCCTCCCCCAGCCTCTGGCTTCCTGCCTGTTCTGGGCATTTCATAGAGCTGAGTCACCCAACGTGTGGCCCCTGACCCGGCTTCTTTCCGTGGCCATCACGCTGTTAAGGTCCCCCACACTGTGGCCTGTGTCCCAGCTTCATTCCCGTTTGTGCTGAATGACATCCCATTGTATGGGAAGATGGCATCTTTTTGATCCGTGCGTCCACTGATGGGTATTCGAGTTGACATTTGGTTGTTGTGAATTTGCTGCTGTGAACACTTATGTATAGGTTTTTGTGTAGACGTGTGTTTTGAGTTATTTGGGGTGCCATTCAGCAGTAGGACTGAGGGATGGTATGAGCCATTCTGTTTGAGGTTTTTTTTTTTTTTTTTTTGACGGAGTTTTGCTCTTGTTGCTCAGGCTAGAGTGCAGTGGCACCATCTTGGCTCACTGCAACCTCTGCCTCCCGGCTTCAAGCAATTCTCCTGCCTCAGCCTCCTGAATAGCTGGGATTACCGGCATGCGCCACCACGCTGGGCTAATTTTGTATTTTTAGTAGAGACGGGGTTCCTCTATGTTGGTCAGGCTGGTCTGGAACTCCTAACCTCAGGTGATCCACCTGCCTCAGCCTCCCAAATTGCTGGGATTTCAGGCTTGACCCACCACGCCCGGCCATGTTTGAGGTTTTGAGGAACCTCTGTTCCACATGCTCTCCAGCCCCCGCGTGAGCACGCACTGCATGCCTGTGGTCACTCTCTCAGGCTCTAGGCCTGGAGGGTGAGTGACGGATAGGGGTGGGATCCATGCTTTGCTTATTTTGCTTTGCACTACCTTGCACTGCCAAATTGCTCTCCAGAAAGCCTGTTCCATGCCCACCCAGGTGTGGGCCTGCTTCAGTGCCTGCTGGGCCTTGTGTGGGTGATTGGCACCTTGAGGTATCATGGACCATCCCAGGGGGACCACTGACACATCCTTCCCTCTCTGGGACCTCGTTTCAGCCTCTGGGGTCCCTGGCTGGCCCTGGCACATCTGGAGGTTGCCCCTGGAGTTGGCGGGGCAGCTCAGGGAAAACTCGTCCTTGTGGAGTCAGGACCCCAGCAGGCAGCACTGGCCCGTGCACTGTGGGGGAGGGAAGGCTGGCCTGTAGGGCCCCCACCAGGGAAGCCAGGGCCAGGAAGGGCCCTCTGCCACACAGCCTCTTCCCCAGCAAGCCCCTGCTCATGCTAGAACTGTGTCCTTTGTGAATCACTGATGTGGAGGGCTAGGAAGGGCTGGGGTGGGGAATGGGGAATGAAGGAGGGAGGGTCCGCAGGCCCTCCAGGTGGTGGCTGAGGGACTGGAGCTGATTTTTTGCCACTGCAGAGTGACACGTGAGAGTCATTTTAGCAGACATTCCCCAAGTGCAGGGGGCAAAGAGATGAAGGAGGGCAGTTTGGAATACTCCAGACAGAGGGCATGGGGTTGTTTCTGTGTAGAAAGATGGCAGGGGAAGTCAGGGGTCACGGAACAGCCCTAGTGCCTGAGGTCAGTGGGCTCCACGGATGTGACATCTGAGGACCCTAGGAGTGAGGGGATAGGCACACCCAGACGCCCATGCCGGAATCCTGAGCACCCACGAACCACGGCTATGGAGGCGAGGCCACCATGGGTGTGGGGGGCAGGAAGCCTCCCCAGGGCTGGACCTCCAGGCACAGACGAGCAGAGGAGAGGACGTCTAGGCTGGAGGAGATCAGGAGGAGGCGCAGAGGTGGCCTGTGTGAGGACGGCGAGGGCCAGGCTGGCTGGGGCCATGCATTGGAACCTCGAACGCTGGTTTAAGGCTTCCATTGGCAGCTGTTGCAGAGGGTTCTGATCCATTTCTGTACCCCATGCAGATGGGCCTGCTGAGGGAGGCCAGAGTGCTGGGGTGCTGCCTAGTGAGGGACTAGGAGGGACAGGAGCCGGTGGTGAGGAACCTGCTGCTGACAGGTGCCTCTCAGGGCCCGACACTGCCGGAGTCTAGTCTTGGCGGCCTCCGTGCTTGGGGCCAAATGCCCTTGGCCGCCTCTTTCCTTCTCTTTTATGGGTCTCCAGTCCCGCTTGGGATGGAGAGGGTTACTGGAGACACGCTTTGTACTTCAATAGGCGCTTTCATCTGCAGCCCTTGGAGGGCTTTGCAAACATGGCTTAATGAAGGGTCCCAGCACCCCAGCCTCCTAAGCACTGTTTTGAGCTGGATGCACGCAGAACAGAGGGCTTAAGTGATCTGTTCAGGATTGCACAGCAGAGCTGGGTGGATTCCCCTGCTGTCCCCTGAGGCTCGGGGCTGCGTTGGGCTGTACCCACGACCTTCCCTCTCTGCTTGCTGGGTCTTGTCCTTTGGGAGCCCCCGAGCTCTCAGCTGACGGCCTTCGGCCCCTGGAAATCCACGCGTCCCCTTGCTTGCCAGCTGCCAGCCCACGAGCAAGCCGGTCAAGGCAGTCTCTGATTTCGACGGCAGAGCAGGGGACCTTTCGGGAAGGGGTGGCCGTAGGCGAGGGTTGATCACTGGGCCTGGAATCTGCTCCCACAGGGACTGTGGGGCCTCACGGGGCTGCTGCTGGCTTCAGCCTCTGGGCACTGGGCTGGCAGGGGTGAGGGGGCTGAGCAGAGATGCCTGCCTGTGGGGAGGGGCGAGCCTGGCCCCCGTCCTGCTGGGAAATTCCTGACGTTCTTTCTTTGGGTCTGTGAGCTCATGAGCAAGTATGGTGGGTGCATTTTATAAACCGGAAAATAAATCATTCATTGAAATGGAGACAAACAAACGCATTTCCAACTCAAAGTGTCAGGGGTCATCAAAGTCAAGGGCAGGGAGGCAGCCTGGCTGTCCCCGTGAGCTGAGACAGCATGACGTGTTCAGAGTCCTGGCTCACCCGCCACCTCTTCTCTCAACCTCCAGTTCCCCTGGCATTCCAGGCACCCACCTCGCTCCCCTCGTGATGACAGGAGCCTTCGGGTGGTCTCTCCTCCTTGTTCCACGGTGATCTGTTCTCAGTCCCACAGTCAGAAGACCCTTTTACAGCCCAAGTCTCATTAGGCTGCTGCTCAGCTTAAATTCGCCCAATGGTGGCCAGGCGTGGTGGCTCATGCCTATAATCCCAGCACTTTGGGAGCCCGAGGCGGGCGGATCACGAGGTCAGGAGCTCGAGACCAGCCTGACCAACATGGTGAAACTCCGTCTCTACTCAAAACACAAAAATTAACCAGGCATGGTGGCGGGCACCTGTAATCCCAGCTACACAGGAGGCTGAGGCAGGAGAATTGCTTAAACCCGGGAGGCAGAAGTTGCAGTGAGCCGAGATCTCGCCACTGCACTCCAGCCTGGGCGACAGAGCAAGACTCTGTATCAAAAAAAAAAAAAAAAAAAAATTCCCAGTGGCTCCCACTTCACTCCGAGCAAAGCTCAAGTCTTGCCATGGCCCCCTAGGCCCTTGCTTCTGCAGCTCCCTCTCTACTCTCCACCCACTGCTGCAGCTGCTCTGGCCTCCTCTCTCTTCCAGTCCAGTCTCCTGGCCTTTGTCCCCACTGAATCCTCTGCCTGAGGCACCCTCCCTGGATCCACTTGCAGGCTCCCCTCTCATTGAAGCCCAAGAGACACTTTTTCTTTAGCAAGGCTTTTCCCGAACACTGGAATTAAAGTGGCAGCCCCTCCCATCCCGCCCCCTCCCCGACCTTCCCTGCAGCCCTCCCTTTCTTTCTTCTCCATTCTGCCTCTCCCCACCTCCTGAGACACTGTGTCATTTTCTTACTTGTTTTACTTGTCTTCTGTCCCCCACCTAAGCATAAGTGCCGTTGGAGTAGGATATTTGTTCATTCACTACAACAGCGCCCTGCCTATCGTAGGCAGCAAGAAGTCTTTGCTCAACCCTGCACACCCCGCGGACCCCTCCCGGCAAGAGCTGAGTGGGCACCGGGAGGCCTGGGAGGTCCTCAGTGTGTTAAATTTCCAGAGTTGGCTTTGGGACCGTTTGCTGAGAATCCTAAACTGGAGAGGTAGGTCCCCAGGGATGAAAGGGGAGGGTCAGGGGCAGAGCCCGAACTCCTCAGGGCAAGGGGGTGACTGGCTGGCCTGCTCACCTCTCACTGGGGTTTGGAGGGTGGCAGTTCAGCCAGATAGAGTATTAGACTCCAGAAGAAGGCAAGAGGGAAGAGGGCAGACAGTTAGCAGAGCTTTCAAGCAAAGGTCTCCTGTGGCTGTGCCTGGAGGTCTTGGAGGCGAGAGGGAGGCACGCCAGAGGGGCACTGCTCGGGGCACCGCCGGCTGCACCCCAGCATGGGCGCCTGTGATCCTAGGGGACCCGCAGCACACCCCACTCAGAAGCACGCATTTCTCCCACTTATGCACGGCCCCGGGTCAGGACCATGCAGAAGCGGGATCCCAATAGCTCAACCTAAAGCCAGGGCCAGGCCTCGATCCTTCCTGCCCTGGTCTTAAAAGTCACAGTCCTGGCCAGGTGCCTGTAATCCCGGCACTTTGGGAGGCTGAGGCAGGTGGCTCACTTGAGGTCAGGAGGTTGAGACCAGCCTGACCAACATGGTGAAACTCCACCTCTACTAAAAATACAAAAATTAGCCGGGTGCGGTGGCTCATGCCTGTAATCCCAGCACTTTGGGAGGCTGAAGCGGGAGGATCACCTGAGGTCAGGAGTTCAAGACCAGCCTGGCTAACATGGTGAAACCCCATTTCTACTAAAAATACAAAAAATTAGCCAGGCGTGGTGGTGCGCGCCTGCAATCCCAGCTATTCAGGAGGCTGAGGCAGGAGAATCACTTGAGCCCAGGAGGAGGAAGTTGCAGTCTACCGAGATCACACCATTGCACTCCAGCTTGGGCAACAAGAGTGAAACTCCGTCTCCAAATAAATAAATAAATAAATAAAATTAAAAATACAAAAATTAGCAGGGCGTGGTGGTGCACGCCTGTAATCCCAGCTACTGGGGAGGCTAAGGCAGGAGAATCACTTGAACCTGGGAGGTGGAGGTTGCAGTGAGCCGAGATGGTGCCATTGCACTCCAGCCTGGAGGGACAAAAGTAAAACTCCATCCCCGCACCCCCGACAAAAAAAGGGGTCATAGACCCTCTGTCAAACCTACCCCGGAAAAAGGGGTGTGGAAGAGTCCCCAAGGCTCCAGAAAGAAGCTACATGTTGGGGTTGCCAGACTTAGCAAGCAAAACAGAACACCCAGTTCAACGTGAACTTCAGATAAACACTGAATAAGTTGTTAGTATAAGTGTATCTCCTGCAGTTGTTGGGTTATACTTACACTAAGAAGTTGTCATTTATCTCAAATTCAAACTTAGCTGGGCATCCCAGATCTTATCTGACAGCCTGGGGGAGACGATGCTTGAGCCTCTAGGGATCCCCGTGTGAGTCCCCAGAGAGGACTGGCCACAACCAGAGTGTCCAGCAGAGAATCCAGCCATGCTCTGTCTCCTGCGTCCAGCCCCTTTTGTCCTGAGAGTGAGCGCCTCCTCACTGAGAGTATTCAAGGAAAGAGGAGAAGGATTCCTGCGCTGGGCAGAAGATGGAGCTTCTGGAATCCTGAGATTTTCAGAGCCAGAAACTAACAGGAGAAGTGACGAAGTTTCATTTCACAGAGAAGGAAACTGAGGCCCGGGGAGGTAGGCTGACTTGCTGAAAGCCCCTCTTGGAGTCAGCAGCTAAGCTGGGGCTGAATCCAGGCATCCTGACCCCTGCTGTCTTGCACATGACTGACTGCCTGGAGCGAGTGTGGCCCCAGCACTACTGTGACCTGGACTAGAGGCCCATCATCCTCAGCCCCACGCCCAGCAGAATTAGACCGGGACGCTCTGGCCAGCCTCCCAGCCCTGTACCTCTTCTGGCCTTGGCTCCTGGCCCCGCACAGGACAGGCACACAGCCCTGTCCACACCTTGATTTTGGACTTCAGGTCCCTCTGCCACTCCCTCTGATCCTTGTTTGTCAAAGCTCCAGCCCCTGGGGACCCCAGACGCCCCTGTGTTTTGCACATGAATAGGTGGAGATTTCCTGAGACCATCTTGCCATGAAAATGCACATTTCTCACCAAAAGGCTCCAAATCTGGGCACTACAGACTCCAGCAAACAGCCAGGCTGACCGTGCCCCAGGTGTGAAGGTGGCTGGACCCTCCCAGGGGCTGCCTGGATCCCAGCCAGCTGGAAGAAGACACCCAGGTGTCTGCGGGGAGCCAGCACCCTGAGGTTGCCAAACAAACCCATGGCCCTCTCGGCAGACAGGAGGAGGCGTGGAGTTTGGAACCACCTCCCCAGACTCCAGCTGCCTGGCAGAGATCTTCAGGGCTGGGGGTGAACCTAGAAACCAACCAACCACCTCTCTGTGAGTGCTCACTCATTCACTCAACAAGCATTCATCCAGGCCCTGCTGCATGCTGGGTGCTCTTACAGACACAGGATGCAGCTGTGACAGGGACAAGTGAGACAGGCAAGGGCTTGCTGTCATGGGGCTCGGAGTCCAGGAGGAGACACTCAGTAGACTGGAACTTGATGGTCTGGGCTGTTCACACAGGCTAGGGAGGGGCACAGGCCAGGGTTGTGAGAGGGAGTGTCTGGGAGGCTGTAGCTGTAGCTGGGGTTAGGGAGGATGCCTTCCCCATGTGGGAGAGGCCGCCTGTGAAGATCTGGGCACAAACCCTCCAGGTGGGTGTGCAGGTGCAAAGGCCCCGGGGCTGGACATGTTGCAGGAAGAAGGCAGCTCGTACCACCAGGACTGGGGAGACAGTGGGAGGTGGCACTGGCCTGTGGGCTGGTGAGGAGGATGGCTGGTCTTGCTCCCACCCTCTCAGGACTGGCTTTTCAGGACCTGCCTTCCTCTGGGTTATGTCACTTCTCTAATCACCCACAGCCCAGGCCGGGCCAGCTCCTCTGTCCTCAAGGGGCCTGGGCCCTGGCCTTGCAGGGGTCAGCCAGGCCAGCCTCTGCCTCTTGCCTCCAGAGCCCAGGAGGGAGGGCCCTGCCCGGCAAGAGTGGGTGATGTGGGGACGGGCTCGTTCCTCCTCAGCTACAGGAGGTAGAATGATTCCCCCCTCCCACCAAAAGATATGTCCACTTCCTAACCCCTGTGGCCTGTGAGTGTGATCCCACTGGGAAATCAGGTCTTAGCAGATGAAATTAAGCTTAGGATCTGGAGATGAGGTCCTCTTGGGTTTCAAGCAGGACGTAAATTGAATGTAGGCACTCTTCTCAGAGCAGAGGGGAGAAACGGAAGCAGAGAAGCCCACGTGAAGACAGTGGGAGGCACTGGAACAATGCAGCCCTAGTCCAGGGGCGCCAGGAGATCCCAGGAGCTGGAAGAGGCAGGAGGATCCTCCCCCAGAGCCTTCGAAGGGTGCACAGCCCTGCCCAGGCCTTGATTTTGGACTTCTAGTTTCCAGAACAGATTTTTGATGTTTTTTTGTTTGTTTTTTTGAGACAAAGTCTCACACTGTCACCTGAGCTGGAGTGCAATGGCACAATCTCGGCTCACTGCAACCTCCGTCTCCCAGGTTCAAGCGATTCTCTTGCCTCAGCCTCCCAAGTAGCTGGGATTACGGGCGTGCACCACCACGCCTGGCTAATTTTTTGTATTTTTAGTAGAGACGGAGTTTCTCCATGTTGGTCAGGCTGGTCTCGAACTCCTGACCTCATGATCTGCCCACCTCGGCCTCCCAAAGTTCTGGGATTACAGGCATGAGTCACTTCGCCTTGCCAGATTTTTTATGTTTTAAGCCACCAAGTTTGTGATGTTTGTTAAGGCAGTCCTGGGAAACCCCTGCACTGCCCTTTGACTCCTCTGTGACTTGGTCAATGGCGATGAGGCCCAAGCACCTCTGGAACCACTTACCTTTCCAGCCTGGGCTGTCTCTTGAGACTGTCACTGGGGAGAAGGAGCCTGAGGAGGGTTTAGGGTTAAAGAGAATTGGGAGGCCGGGCGCAGTGGCTCACGCCTGTAGTCTCAGCACTTTGGGAAGCTGAGGTGGGAGGATCACTTGAGGTCAGGAGTTTGAGACCAGCCTGCCCAATATGGTGAAACCCTGTCTCTACAAAAAATACAAAAATTAGCCGGGTGCTATGTTGTGCACCTGTAATCCCAGCTACTCGGGAGGCTGAGGCAGGGGAATCACTTGAACCTGGGAGGTGGAGGTTGCAGTGATTGGAGACGTGCCACTGCACTCTAGCCTGGGCGACAGAGCAAGACTTCATCTCAAAAAAAAAAAAAAAAAAAAAAAAAAAAGAGAGAGAGATTTAGGGTTTTAATGTGGCTCCTGCATCTACCTGTAGGAAGAACTTGGGCAGGTAACTTAAGTTGCCTCTAACCTGACTTTCCTCACCTGTGAAATGAGGTGGCCACCTCATGGGGTCTTCAGGGCCTCTCCAGAAATCCCCAAAGGAAGAATTTCAGCACAGATGGAGCCCCAGTCCCAGCCCGTTCTCTGCCCAGACCCCAGGCTGGGCTCCAGCCACCCCAGGCAGTCCCCCTCCCCAGGTAATTGGGGGCTATTGAAATCCATTAACATACTCTGGCGACAATCCTAGCCCTAATCACATTAGCTCTGAAGTACAAATCAGGACCTGGCCCTGGAGGTGGTTGCAAAGATCAGGGGGCTCACGGGTTCTGGGGCTTTCCTCAGCCTGTTTGCTCCTCTCTTGAAATCCACAACCTCCTGGGCTGGTGTCAAGGAACTGAGAAGAGCCCAGGGGCCTCCCTGGGAAGTGTGAGTGTGTCTGGGGGGCAAACCCGGACCAGGACAGAGACTGCCCACCTGCCCAGGGCATGTCTGTGTGCCCCTTCCTGGCCCCGGAGCCTGAGAGGGCTTAGGCAGTCTCTGCACCTGGATCGGGGGGTTTGCCCGAGGTACGGTTGTGCACACTGCGTTTCTCACCCTGGGACATGCAGATGTGTTCACGGTGGGTCAAGGATGCCCCACGCTGGAAACTCACCCTGTGGTGGATCCTACGTTGGCTCTGCCGCTCACAGCAGTGTGACTTGGACAAGTCACTGCACATTGTCTGTGAGGTGGAGATGATGACGGTGCCCCACCCTGGAGGAGAACAGGGAGGGGATAATGCATAATGTCATGAGCAGTGACTGTGCTTGACATCCCACTTCCATGCTAACGCTGAAAGGGTATCTCATGGCTGAATCGTGCCCTCAGTTTCATAGGTTAAAGGCTAATCCCAGTGCCCCCAGAATCTGACTGCATCTGGAAATGGGGTCTTCACAGAGGCAATTAAGGTAAAATGAGATTATATGGGTGGACCCTCGTCCCACCTCACTCATGTCCCTGTAAGAAGACATGAGGCCTGGGCGCGGTGGCTGACGCCTGTAATCCCAGCACTTTGGGAGGTTGAGACAGGTGGATCGATTGAGCTTAGGAGTTCGAGACCCGCCTGGGCAACATGGTGAAACTCCCCCTCTACTAAAAATACAAACACCACCCGGGTGTAGTGGTGCATGCCTGTGGTCCCAACTACTTGGGAGGCTGAGGTGGGAGGATCACCTGAGCCTGAGAGGTCAAGGCAGCAGTGAGCCATGATCTCGCCCCTGCACTCCAGCCTGGGCAACAAAGTGAGACCCTGTCTCAAAAACAAAACAAAACAAAACACCCAAGAAGGGAAGAAGACACAGACACCCACAGAAGGATGACCACAGGAGGACACAGGGAGAAGGTGGGGTCTGCAGGCCAAGGGGAGAGGCCCCGGAGGAGCCTGTCCTGCCACACCTTGATTTTAGCCTCCAGGGCAGTGAGAGGATAATCGGCTGTTGCCCGTCTGTGGTGCTTTGTCATGGCGGCCGGAAGGAACACATATGGGATGCCTCTCCCAGCTCTTCTTTCCTTTTTATGTAGAAGATTCGCCTTTCTCGGAAGGTGTGAACGTGACAAGGCACTCACAGTTCATTTCTTTTGGTGGCAGCTTAGATGTGTAAGCAGAGATATGCTTCCCTTCTAATTTTGTCGTGAGTTGAACATGATACACCTTTGTAAGAAACAAATATGCAACTATGCTAAAAGGGAATGATGTTATCCCCTTATGCCACTGCCATCCCCAGAGGGACCTCATCTGGGCTGCCTGGGGACACACACTACCCTCCCCTCTGTGTTCATTAAGATGCACACATGCTCATGTGTCGAGTTTTTGTGGCTCCTGGTTTTTATATTTATTTCTTCTATGTATTTATTTATTTTTTTTTATTTGCTTATTTTTGAGACAGAGTTTCGCTCTTGTTGCCCAGGCTGGAGTGCAATGGCACGATCTCAGCTAACCACAACCTCCACTTCCCGGGTTCAAGTGATTCTCCCACCCCAGCCTTCCTGAGTAGCTGGGATTACAGGCATGCACCACCAGGCCCAGCTAATTTTGTATTTTTAGTAGAGACGGGGTTCCTCCATGTTGGTCAGGCTGGTCTCGAACTCCTGACCTCAGGTGATCCGCCCGCCTTGGCTTCCCAAAGTCCTGGGGTTATAGGCATGAGCCACCGCGTCTGGCTTATTTCATTTATATTTTTGAGACGGAGTCTCGCTCTGTAACCCAGACTGGAGTGCACTGGCGCAATCTCGGCTCACTGCAACCTCTGTCTCCTGGGTTCAAGAGATTCTCCTGCCTCAGCCTCCCAAGTAGCTGGGATTACAGGTGTGTGCCACCACATCCAGCTAATTTTTTATATTTTTGGTAGAGGCAGGGTTTCACCATGTTGGCCAAGCTGGTCTTGAACTCCTGACCTCAAGTGATCCACCTGCCTTGACCTCCCAAAGTCAAGTGGGGCCACCATGCCTGGCCGGTTTCTGGTTTTTATAAACATGGCACCATTGTGTGCACATCACTTTGACCTCTGTTTTCTGACTCAGGCTCTGGTCAGTGCAGTAAACGCACATCTAACACTTCAAGTCTATACTTGTCTCCTTCTTATCAGTAAGTGGCCGGAAGTGCTCTGGACTTTAGAGATAATTAGGAGACAGCTATAAAATCCACTGAGGCCTGTCGACTTTTTTTTTTTTTTTGAGACAGAGTCTTGCTCTGTCGCCCAGGCTGGAGCGCAGTAGTGTGATCTCGGCTCACTGCAAGCTCCACCTCCTGGGTTCATGCCATTCTCCTGCCTTGGCCTCCTGAGTACCTGGGACTACAGATGCCTGCCACCACGCCTGGCTAATTTTCTGTATTTTTAGGTGAGATGGGTTTTCACTGTGTTAGCCAGGATGGTCTCGATCTCCTGACCTCGTGATCCACCCACCTCAGCCTCCCAAAGTGCTGGTATTACAGGCGTGAGTCACCACGCCAGGCCTGACTTTTCAAAATAGTAGATCTCTCAACCCCTTTTCCCTTTCTCCTGTGGTTTCATGGTGTGCTTAGGGTTTCTGTCTCTTCAGGGATCAATTCTAGTGTTTGAATTTCACCGAGGCATTGCCCAGTTCCCTTGTATTTTCACCCATGTGGCTGCAGTGGCAGGGTGTCTATGCTTTCTTCTCTCATAATCAATGGATTCCTTCTTTATTGGGGGCTGTAACCTCTTCCTTATTCCTACATTTGTAACTTTCATTCTCTTTTTTTTTTTCTTTTCTTAACTGGGATTGCCAGGAATCGTTTCTTTTCCCATTGTACTGACCTTTTCAATGAACCAACTTCTAATTTTCTTCACGCTTTTTGCTGTTTTTTATTTTCGACTTAACTAATTTCAGCTTTAATGCTATCAATTCTAATTTCTTTTTTTTTTTTTTTTTTTTTTTAGATGGAGTCTTGCTCTGTCGCCTAGGCTGGAGTGCAGAGGTGCAATCTCGGCTCACTACAAGCTCCACCTCCCCTGGTTCATGCCATTCTCCTGCCTCAGCCTCCAGAGTAGCTGGGACTGCAGGTGCCCGCCACCACGAACGGCTAATTTTTTGTATTTTTAGTAGAGACAGGTTTTCACCGTGTTAGCCAGGATGGTCTCGATCTCCTGACCCGTGATCCACCCGCCTTGGCCTCCCAAAGTGCTGGGATTACAGGCGTGAGCCACTGCGCCCGGCCCTCATTCTAATTTCTTTTAGTTTACTTTCCTCTTCTTCTTTCTTACCTTGAATATTTGATAGATTTTATCTTTAGGCTCTTATAACGAAACCATCCTTGGCTGTGAAAATCTCCTCTAAGTACAGCTATTGCTGCATACCTGTTTTGTTGTGAGGTGTTCTCTTTCTAGCTTTCTGGATAATTTAGAGCATTTGTTTTTATTTCATCTTTGGTTTGGGGATTACTAAAAAGAGCAGATGAGGTAGCTTTTGTTGGTGTGACAAACCAGTGCCAAACCTTGAGGTGTAAAAAGCACAGTTTTTTTGTTTTTTGTTTTTTTTTGTTTTTGAGACAGAGTCTGTCTCTGTCACCCAGGCTGGAGTGCAGTGGTGCGATTTCAGCTCACTGCAACCTCTGCCTCCTGGGTTCAGGCAATTCTCCTGCCTCAGCCTCCCGAGTAGCTGGGACTACAGGTGCATGCCACCACGCCCAGCTAATTTTTTGTATTTTTAGTAGAGATGGGTTTTCACCGTGTTGGCCAGGATGGTCTTGATCTCCTGACCTTGTGATCCTCCTGCCTCAGCCTCCCAAAGTGCTGGGATTACAAGCGTAAGCCACTATGCCCTGCCTAAAGCCCAGCTGTTTCTTTAACTCAGTGTCCACAAGTCGGCCAGGTAGTTCTTCCGCTGTGGGCTGGCTCGGCTCATCTCTCTGGGCACTGTCATGGTGGAATTCCAAATGAATACTGGTCCTTCCAAGAGCACCAGCCTGTGTCTTTGCGCTCTTGGTGTTAAAATGTGAGAATCAGCAAGTACTAGCAGGGTGTGAGGGGGACACTGGCATGAGTTGAGAGTTTTCCATTCCCAATCAGAAGGATGAAGGAGAAGGAAAAGGGAACCATCACGCCACTCCATAGTTTAACGAGACTCTGTGCGTGTCTGCCAGCCATCCATAGCCATTTCCTAAGCCACCAGAAGTATGTGCCCGCCCTGGGAGACACTCCCAGAACTATGGGAGGCTGAGGTGGGCAGATCATCTGAGGTCAGGAGTTCAAGACCAGCCTGGCCAACATGGTGAAACCCAATCTCTACTAAAAATACAAAATTAGCCAGGCATGGTGATGCACACCTGTAGCTGCAGCTACTTGGGAGGCTGAGTCGGGAGATTTGCTTGAACCTGGGAGGTGGAGGTTCCAGTGAGCCGAGATTGCACCATTGCACTCCAGCCTGGGTGACAAAGCGAGACTGTCTCAAAACAACAAGCAAACAAACAAAAAACCAAAGATCTGTCCTTAACCATATATGACAAATTCTAGTCCAGTTATCACAAGATGTTCAGATCCCATTTGCTCATTCACTAAACAAGCTCACACTGTGGGGCCACCGTGAGCATGGCTCCCCTGCTGGGGTACAGCAATGACCAAGGATGGCAAGGCCAACACTTGGCATAAAACAACCCCTGCTAAGGGGTCAGAGCTTAAAAATGTGTAATAAACGAATATGGTCATGAATAATTCTAAGTGCCACAAGGGAGGAGTGACGGGGGGGAGAGGACATCTTACGAGGTCCTCAGAAGTGCCCCTGAGCCGGAGCTGAGTGCCACGTGATGAAAAGAAGCCACCAGGCATGGAAGGTCTAGCAGGGGCTGTGTGCAAAGGCCCGGGGGCAGGACAGAAAGAAGGTGTGTGAGGCTGGGCGCAGACAGAGGGAAACTGGACGGAGGGTTGGGAGATATTTTTGCCAAATGATCTCGTAGTTCTCAGACTCAGCCATCATCCTTTTTCTTTTCTAAACCCATCTATTGAACATTTAAAAGTTATTTTAAAAATCTACACGTTATTTTAGAAGTTTAATTGCTCCATCGTTTCTAATTCCATCTCCTCTAGAAATGCCCTTCCTTTCTCAGCTGAGAATTCTATCTATCATGACTTTGTCTTCTCCCAGGCCCCATCCGATCAGGCTGAAGGTGGAGGGAGACAGACAGTGGATGGTCCAGCAGCCTCTGCCCTGAGTCTGGGAAGCTCAGGAAGGTGGAGGGAAGGGATCAGCCTTCCCCTTTCTGCTGGCTCTTGGGTGAGAAGCTTTCAGTGCTCAGGGCCCCAGGTATAGGTGAAGGCCCTCTGCCAATTCTAGGGGTTGGGAACAATTCATCCTGCTCTAAGGGACCCCTCCTGGTCCTCAGGGCTCAGCAGGCACTATTAGCCATTTGGGGACACCAACGAGGGTTTGCACTGGCCCTTGATACTGGAGTCCCTTCAGGACATGAAAATCCTGAATTCTGCCAGAAGCCACAAAGACAGGCAAGCTTTGTTCACCACCATGGGTCCCAGCTCCCCTTCCAGCCCAAAGAAGCCAGATACCCAAGCAACCATCCTGCCTTGGATGTCCCACAGCCCCAGAGAAGAAGTGGGCTGCAGAGAGAATGGGGCGCGTGCCTCACCACTCTCTTCCCCACCTCTCCATTAGCGCCTGTCTTGTCATCTTTTACTGCTTAACAAACCGACACAAACCTCAGTGGCACGTGGCAACCACCATTTTATTGAGCTTGCTGGTTCTGTTACAAGGAGCTTGGGCAGGACACAGCAGGATGGCTTGTCTCTTCCATGACATCTGGAACTTCAGCTGGGAAGACTCAAATGGATGGGAACTGGGACCATCCTGGAGGCCTCTTCACATGTACGATGTCTGGGTTGGGAAAATTTGAAGTCCAGATCTAGCTAGGACTGTGGCCAGAACACCTACACTTGGCCTCTCTGTGTGGCTTGGGCTTCTTCCCAGTATGGCCTCTTCAGGTGGTTGGACTTCTGATCTCTGTGTGGCTTGGGCTTCCTCCCAGTATGGCCTCCACAGGTATGAACCTGACACAGTGGCTCAGGGCTCCAAGCATCACCTGTGGTGACCTAGCCTCAGAAATCACACAGTGGCACTTCTGCCAATGCTAATGGTGGAAGCAGTTAGAAGCCCACTCAGACTGAAGAGGAAGGAACATAGGCACCCAGTGAGAGGACAGTCAAAGACGTCACCACCACTTAGCTTCGTCTATCATTTTGTCAGTAGTCTGACATTTGCAGAGCCACGTGCAAGCAAGTCCTAAGTGGGGTGCTCTGGGACGGCCCAGGGCTGCAGGGTCTCTGGCTGACTGAGGTGCTGTGAGTGGCCCTGGTGACAGGGAGCCCTTTGAAGATACGAGGTCACTTGCCAAGTGCAATTTATCTCCTGGGTCAGATGCCTTGGGAGGTTCTGCAGGGACCTGCCACTGCTTTGTCTGAGAAGGTAGCCTCCGCTGCCTCTCTGTTGTCCACATCTTGGCCTGTTGTCCACAGTGGCGTCCGACACAGTGGCGTCCAACAACTGTCCACACTGTTGTCCACAGTGGCGTCCAACAAGCCATAAGAGTCACTGAAATCACAGCTCACCCTTGTGAGCACTCGCCGGCCTGGGGTTGTGCTGAACCCTTTCTGTGGATTAACAGGGTGCTGCCCCAGGTGCCACACTGGCCTGTAGCAGGAGAGGCATTTCTAGGTGGAACATGGGTTGGTCACATTAAGTCACATTGAATCGCCCAGTGAGAAAGCTATTCCCTTTCAGCCATTCTCACTCCCAGGAGAAAGTCTCTGTTTGGTGACAGTAAGTCCTTAACACCCCTCTAACACTTGCAAATCTCTCCCGTTGGGGGAGAAAAAGAGACAGCAAGCCTGAGGCTCAGAGCTTTTGGCAGACACCTGCATCTTGCAAGAAATTCTTAACATCATTTTGTGTTTCTTATCATGGGCTACCTTCTGTGTATGATAAGGGACAATGTTTTTCCACTGAAGCTCGTCCTGTAAAATTTTAAAACAAAATTATTTAAGTAAAAAAGGAATAGATCAAAATGAAAATTCAAGTAGACAAAAGTACACATGGTAGGCAGGTGTGGGAACCAGGGCCCAGTGGAACCAAGGCAGCCCTGGAGACACTAGGATGTCTGAGTTTTTAGAAGCTCTGCCTTGGTTCCCTCATAACAACTGTGAGAAGGGTTTGTTATTGTTATTTCCATCCTGTGGCTGAAGGAACAGGACTCAGAGGGGTTCAGTCTCCTTGCTCAAAGCTCACAGCAAATGCAGGCAGCGCCAGGGGTCCTGCCCCCTGAACCCAGGCTGTCCCCCACTGGACTTGCTGCCCAGCTCTACTCCCAGGATCGAGGTCCACTCCGAGCTGGAGAGTCAGGGGCTGACCACACAGAGGGACATTTCAGGACTAAACATGGGGAAGTTCCAGAGAGGGCAACTGACCGAGGCCAGTCCAGAGGCAAAGATGTGGGCACTGGGGCTTGGGGTACAAAGAAACCAGCACTGAGTGGTAACCAGGGGTCACTAAGCCACTTGGTCCCAAGACGACCCACAGGAGTAAGTCCTGAAGCTCTTCTAGTCATCGGGTCCACCCTGTGTGTGTGTGGGGGGGAGGGTGGGGGTAGAGATCACAGAGTACCCCCCAAGGGAAGAAATGAGGACTCAAGCTCACATAGGCCCCAAGTCCAGGGTTAGGACATCCCACAGGATGGAACCTGCTAGCTTCAGCCAGTCCCAGGCACCAGAAATGTGGATGGCAGCTCAGTGCATGAGGCCTCCCAAGGCCTGGGGCCCAGGGAGCTGCTCCAGCCAGAGCCCCCTGTTCCCCCAGTACACACGCCATGGACCAATGCAGGAAGCTGGGCAGAGTGGAGTAAGAGTTGGCTGAAGAAGCGAAGTGTGTAACCTGACTTTGGATGTGAGTTCAAGAAAGGAGTCCCCAAGGCATCTAGGCCTCTGCTCAAGAGCCACTGGGGGTGACCCCTATGGTGGGTGAGACCAGGAAGGGGTGGTGCTGCCTCTTCCCCTCCTGATTCCAGTGGATGCCCTTACATCCTGTCCCACCTGCTATGGCCTGATGTCAGTGTCCCCCCCCAAATTCATATGTTGAGCCCCAATCCTTAATGTGATGGTGCTAGGAGGTGGGGACTTTGGGAGGCGATTAGGTCATTAGATGGAGCCTTCATGAGCGAGAATTAGTGACTTTAAAAAAGGGACCCCATGGCCAGGCACAGTGGCTCATGCCAGGAATCCCAGCACTTTGGGAGGCTAAGGTGGGTGGATCACGAGGTCAGGAGTTCAAGACCAGCCTGGCCAAGATGATGAAATCCCCATCTCTACAAATACAAACAAAACAAAACAGGCTGGGCACAGTGGCTCACGCCTGTAATCCCAGCACATTGGGAGGACGAGGTGGGCGGATCACAAGGCCAGGAGTTCGAGACCAGCCTGGCCAACATGATAAAACTCTGTCTCTACTAAAAATACAGAAATTAGCCGGTGACAGTGGCAGGCACCTGTAATCCCAGCTACTCAGGAGGCTGAGGCGGAGAATCACTTGAACTCAGGAGGCGGAGGTTGCAATGAGCCGAGATTGCACCATTGCACTCCAGCCTGGTCAATAGAGTGAGACTCTGTCTCAAGCAAACAAACAAACAAACAAAAAACTAGCCAGGAGTGGTGGTGGGCACCTGTAATCCCAGATACTCGGGAGGCTGAGGCAGAGAATTTCTTGAACCTGGGAGGCGGAGATTGCATTGACCCGAGATCATGCCACTGCACTCCAGCCTGGGCAATTGAGCAAGACTCCATCTCAAAAAAAAAGGGACCCCAGAGAGCCCCCTTGCCCCTTTGTCATTTGGGGACACAGGGAGAAGCTGGCAATCTGCAGTCTGGAAGAGGGCTAATAGGGTTTGGATCTGTGTCCCCACCCGAATCTCATGTCCAGTTGTAATCCCAATTGCTGGAGGAGGAGGCTGGTGGGAGGTGATTGGATTGTTGGAGCAGATTTTCCTCTTACTGTTCTCGTGATAGTGAGTGAGTTCTCATGAGATCTGGTTGATTAAAAGTGTGTAAACCCTCCCCCTTTTCTCCTTTCCTCCTACTCTGGCCATGTGAGATGTGCCTGCTTCCCTTTCACCTTCTGCCAAGATTGTAAGTTTCCTGAGGTCTCCCTAGCCATGCCTCCTGTATAGCCTGTGGAACCATAAGCCAATTCAACCTTTTTTCTTTATAAATTACCCAGTCTCAGGTAGTTCTTTACAGCAATGCAAGAACAGTGCAAGAACAAGGGCCCTCATTAGATGCCCCCTATGCCAACACCCCCATCATGAACTTTCAGCATCCAGAACAATGAGAAATAAATGTCTGTTGTTTCTAGGCCTCTGGGTTTGTGGTATTCTGTTCTAGCAGCCTGAATGGACTAAGACACTGTCCAACAGGAAAACCCTGTTTAGCTGTGAATGCAAGAGACGAGGTGGAAAGGAGGAACTGGAAGTAAGTGAGCTACCAAATGCGTTAAAGATGCACCAACTGTGGCCAGGCACAGTGGCTCACGCCTGCAATCCCAGTACTTTGGGAGGCCAAGGCAGGCGGATCACAAGGTCAGGAGTTCAAGACCAGCCTGGCCAACATAGTGAAATCCGTCTTCACTAAAAATACAAAAAAAAAAAATAATAATAATCAGGTGTGTGGTGCGTGTCTGTAATCACATCTACTTGGGAGGCTGAGGCAGGAGAATTGCTTGAACCTGGAAGGTGGAGATTGCAGTGAGCTGAGATCACGCCACTGTACTCCAGCCTGGGTGACAGAGTAAGACTCCGTCTCAAAAAAAAAAAAAAAAAAAAAAATGCACCAACCTCCTGAGCCAGTGTTGGTCTACTTCCCATCGGCCAGCCGGGTGTGGCTGCCATGTGTGCTGGGTCACTGGCTGGATGGCTGGAACCGGCTCGGGGTCTCCTCTTTGGCTGGGGCCAGAGTGTGGATCAGATGCTCACTGGTGGGCGTGCACACCTGAGGACATCATGAAAGGCACAGAGCTGCTCCCAGGTGCCCAGCAGCACACTGGGGGTCTATATCTATATAGGTGGTGAACCAAATGGGCCCAGCCCCTGCCCGCAAAGATTCCAGTCTTGGGGAGGGAGGGAAAGCAAGCCCCAACAGGTGCGTAACTCACAAGTCAATTACTCTGTTCAGGGGTTAGGAAGGGCTGCGGGGTGTGGTTTGTTTCCCAGGATGGTGTCTTCACCCCCCAGCTGCTGATGGCTTGGAGCTTCCCTGCTACTGAAAGGGACCACATTGCCTGGAAAGGCCTGGATGGTCCACTCTCCCCAACCCCCAGGGCAGCCTGCAGCCAGGGACTGATTGACAAGGGGGTACAGATGCTCAGCCCCCTTGCTCCAAGGTGGGACAGCTCCAGGATGCCCTTGGTACCCCAGAGCACCCTGGGGAGTGAGGAATCAGGCCAGACCAGACTGAGTTGTGATCGCCGCTTCTTTGGCCTGTCCTGCTACTCTCCTTTCCTTGTCGGTTCTTCCTGGGAGCTCCTCCCTTGACAAACTCCCTGCTCAAGGATCCCAGTCTTGGGTTTTGTTGCTGGGGAACCTAACCTAGGATGCCAGAGAGTATGTGATAGGACGATGCATGGCTCAGTGTGGGCTGGGAGTTCCCAGAGAAGGCTCTGGGGACATGACAGCACTAGCTGGCTGGAATAAGCACCTACTGTATGCCAGGCCCTTTATCTTCCAAATGCCTCACTTCTTTCATCCTTAAAGGACCTTTGACCTGTGACTTTAAAAATGAATATGAGTAACTGGTGTGCGGGCTGATGGGTGTCTCCCCAATGTCCTGTCTCCCTAGAGCCCGTGAATGGAATCTTGTTTGGAAATAGGGGCTTTGCAGAGGCAATCAAAGCTAAGATGAGGTCCTGCTGGAATTCTGGGAGGCTGCTAAATCCAGTGACTGGTGTCCTCATAAGAAGAGGGAAATCTGGACACACAGACACAGAGAGGAGAAGGCCATGTGGCAATAGAGGCAGAATCGAGTGATGCAGCTGCAAGCCAAGGAATGCTGGCAGCCAGAAGCAGCCAGAAGAGGCAGGGAAGGACCAGCCCTCAGAGCCTTCTGAGGGAGCAGGGCCCCGCTGACACCTCAATTTCTGCCTTCTGGCCTCCAGAACTGCAAGACAATACATTTCTGTTGTTTAAGGCTGCCTGGTTTGTGGTCATTTGTCACAACTGCCCTGGGAAAACCAGCTGGGTGAAGTGCAGGGGTGGGGAAGATCCTTCCAGGCAGGAGGTGGGCATGTGCAAAAGGCCCTGTGGCCGAGCGGATGGTACCTGTGGGCTTTGAGAGAACATCGATGTGCCGGGAGACGGCCGAGCACAGGGACGTGGGGAGGGAGCTGGCAGGATGAGCACCAGGAAGGGCAAATGGAGCCTCTGCGGCAGATGAAAGATGACCACACATTCCGTGCTAGTCCTCCCACTGTGAGCAGAGGCCTGTTTTCTTCCCTTGAATCAGAGCTGGTCTGATTTCATGACCAATGGCAGAAATGATGTTCTGGAACATTCTGGGCCTGGCCCTAAGAAGCCTTGGGCGTCTTGGAGCCCTCTGAGCTGCCTCGTAAGGACTCCAGCCCCAGGAGAGGCTCCCATGCTGGAGAGGCCCTGCGTGGGTGCTCTAGTCGATGCCCAGCTGAGCCCAGCCCTCCAGCCTTGCTCATCAGGGTGCTGGCCTCGGACCCCCAGATGAGCCCATCCAATGCCAAGATCTTCAAAGCCATAAAAAGCAGAAAAATCGCCCAGCCAGACCTGTCCACATCCCTGGCCTGCCACACTGGGAGTTATAAGATGGTGGCAGTTTTGTCACTGTTTGGGGCAGCTCATTAGGCAGCAGTGAGTGATCAGAACGGCTTGGCTGACGGCTGTGATCTCGGTCTAAGAGCGTTGCAGAGCTGTGGAAAGCATCCCAGCCCAGGGAGTAGGAAGGAGCTTGCACAGTGAGAAGGCCCCTAGAGAAAGGCCTGTTAGGGTAGAGGAAGAAGTGGGGGGGTGCCAGTCAAGGGGCTGCTGCAGCCACCCAGGCCCAGGGAGAGGCGGCCTGCACAGAGGTCCTGTGTAGATGGAGAGGTCTGGAGACTGCAGAGTCGATGAGGTGAAACCAACTAGATGGAGTGAGAGGCTGCTGGGGGAGGGGTGGGTGGGGCGAAGGGCTTGGCCTGTGCTCCTGGATGGAAGAAGGGACAGACTGGGGATGGCTGTGATTGGGTGTTGACCCATGGAGGCTGAGGCACCCTGGCAGCCTCCCGGCGGGGGGCGGGGGGGATCTGAGACCCAGCAGAGGAGTCTTGCTGGGGGCAGGAGTAGGCGGGAAAATGATGTTGTGTTACCTAGCAAGGGTGTCCCAGTCCCTGGGTCTCCTGGGCAGTTTGATTCATTACAGTGGCCCCAGTTCTTCTAGCTCGATCCAGGACCCCTCCTGCATGGGGTCCCGGGGTAGGGTGGGTCTGTATTGGGTTGCTGTCCCCCTTTCCCACCACAGGACATGGACCAGCACGGATGTCATTTTCCTCAATCACAGCTCACTGCAGCCTCGACCTCCCAGGCTCAAAGGATCTTCTCACCTCAGCCTCTCAAGTAGCTAGGACTACAGGTAGGCACCACCACACCCAGCTAATTTTTTAAATTTTTTGTAGAGATGAGGTCTCACTCTGCTGCCCAGCCCAGTCTTGAACTCCTGGGCTCAAGTGATCCTCCCACCTTGCCCTCCCCTCCCAAAGTGTTGTAATTACAGGCATGAGCCACTGTGTCCAGCCTCCCTCCTTCCTTTCATAAGCAGCATATAGAATTTCAATGATGGGCCGGGCGTGGTGGCTTACGCCTGTAATCCCAGCACTTTGGGAGGCTGAGTCAGGTGGATCACCTGAGGTGGGGAGTTTGCGGCCAGCCAAACCAACATGGAGAAACCCCATCTCTACTAAACTACAAAATTAGCTGGGCGTGGTGGCAGGCGCCTGTAATCCCAGCTACTCAGGAGGCTGAGGCAGGAGAATCGCTTGAACCCAGGAGGTGAGGTTGCGGTGAGCCGAGATCGTGCCATTGCACTCCAGCCTGGGAAACAAGGTGAAACTCCGTCTCAAAAAAAAAAAAAAGAAAGAAAAGAAAGGAAAGGAAAGAAGAAAGAAAGAAAGAAAGAAAGAAAGAAAGAAAGAAAGAAAGAAAGAAAGAAAGAATTTGAATGATGAATTGAGAACACTTAAAATTATTCACGTTTAAGAAACACTGAGCTCATGCGCCCTTGATTTTATTTTAATGTAGACCAGAGTAAGCCAGCGCAGGCTGCATTTGAGGGGAGCAGTCTTCCTAAAGGGCTGCCTTTTTTTTTTTTTTTTTTTTTTTAGACTGAGAGTCTTGCTCTGTCGTGCGCGGCCAGTTTGTACGTACGTTTGTATGTTTTAAATCATGCACTATTCTGAGTGGAGTAATGGAATCCTGTGCCGCCCAGGCTCTGTCCCACCAGGGACTGAATCGTGCCTATGTCCAGTGTCTCCATGTTGTAGACGGTCCTGCTTATAAGTGAGTAGTTCAAGTCACCCGGATTTTACTTGATAATGATCCCAAAACAGGAGTAGTGATGCTGACATATTGTTATAATTGAATTTGATAATCAGTTACTGTTAATCTCTTACTGTGCCTAATTTAGAAATTAAACTTCTTTACAGGTATGTATAGGAAAAAAAAAAAAAGAGTGTATACAACCGGTGCTCATATCTGTGGGTTTTGCATCCCTGAGATTGAAAACATTTGGAGGGTCAGGTGCAGTGGATCATGCCTGCAATTCCAGCACTTTGGGAGGCTGAGGCGGGCGGATCACCTGAGGTCAGGGGTTCGAGACCACCCTGGACAACATGGAGAAACCCCCATCTCTACTAAAAATACAAACATTAGCTGGGCCTGGTGGTGGGCGCCTGTAGTCCCAGCTACTCAGGAGGCTGAGGCAGGAGAATCTCTTGAACCTGGGAGGCAGAGGTTGTAGTGAGGCAGAGGTTGCTGTTGCGCCAGGGCAACAGTGAGACTCTGATAAAAAAAAAAAGAAAACAACAAAAAAGAAAAAAGTAAGTAAGTGAGGAAGGAAGGAAGGAAAGAAAGAAAGAAAGAGAGAGAGAGAGAGAGAGAGGCCGGGCTCAGTGGCTCACGCCTGTAATCCCAGCACTTTGGGAGGCCAAGGCAGGCAGATCACGAGGTCAGGAGATAGAGATCATCCTGGCTAACATGATGAAACCCCATCTTTACTAAAAATACAAAAAATTAGCTGGGCCTGGTGGCAGGCGCCTGCAGTCCCAGCTACTCTGGAGGCTGAGGCAGGAGAATGGCGTGAACCTGGGAGGCGGAGCTTGCAGTGAGCTGAGATCGCGCCACTGCACTCCAGCATGGGCAACGGTGCAAGACTCTGACTCATACGACAACAAAAAAAAAAAAAAAAAAAAGAAGAAAGAAAGTAAAAGAAATAAGAAAAGAGGCTGGGCGCGGTGGCTCACGCCTATAATCTCAGCACTTTAGGAGGTCGAGGCGCGGATCACGAGGTCAGGAGATCAAAACCATGCTGGCTAGCACGGTGAAATCCTGTCTATACTAAAAATACAAAAAAATTAGCCAGGCATGGTGGCGGGCACTTGTAGTCCCAGCTGCTTGGGAGGCTGAGGCAGGAGAATGGTGTGAACCCGGGAGGAGTAGCTTGCAGTGAGCCGAGATCACGGCACTGCACTCCAGCCTGGGTAACAGAGCAAGACTCCATCTCAAAAAAAAAAAAAAAAGAAAAGAAAGAAAGAAAACGTTTGGGAAAAAAAAGCTGGGTCTGTACTGAACATGTACAGACCATTTTTCCTTGTAATTTTTCCCTAAACAGCACAGTATGACAACTATTTACATAGCATTTACATTGTATTAGGTATTGTAAGTAATCTAGAGATGATTTAGAGGACACGGGAGGACATGCGTAGGTTATTTGCAAATACTATGCCATTTCATATCAGGGACTTGAGCATTCCCAGATTTTGGTATCCAAGGAAGGTCCTGGCACCAGTCCCCTCAGATACCAAGGGACGCCTGTATAGGGTTCAGTACTATCTGCAGTTTCAGGCATCCGGTGGGGTTTTGGAACCTGTCCCCTGTGGATAAGGAGGCACTACTCTATTATTGTCATTCCCTTAAAAGATTTAATTATGGTCTTAATGTCCCAGTCCTTTTCTATCTTCCCGTTAATGGGATGATTTTCTAGCCCAGTGCTAGGAGCCACTGTCATGCCGAGAAAAGGCCCTTCCTTAGGGTGTGGCTAGGATCTTCCCTTGAGAGGCTGGGTCTGGTGGAACCGGCACAGGGTCACTCGCCTTGTTTCTGAAGACAGCCCATTAGAGGGCTGGGTGTGGTGGCTCACACCTGAAATCCCAGCACTTTGGGAGGCCAAAGCGGGCGGATCACTTGAGGTCTAGAATTCTAGACCAGCCAGGCCAACATGGTGAAACCCCGTCTCTACTAAAAATACAAAAATTAGCTGGGTGTGGTGGCGTGCACCTGTAGTCGCAGCTACTCGAGAGGCTGAGGCAGGAGAATCATAGCTTGAACCCAGGAGGCTGAGGTTGCAGTGAGCCAAGATCGTGCCACTGCACTCCAGCCTGGCAACAGAGCAAGACTCCATCTCAAAAACAAAACAAAACAAAAACAAAAACAAAAAACAAACAAAAAAAACATACAAACTGTGTATCCCTGGAATTTAATATTTTGAGACCGAGGGTGACTGCAGGTAACCAAACTATGGAAAGTGAAACTTTGGATAAGTAGGGTCTAATCTAACAGACAGTCACTGTTTACTGTGACAGGCACTTTACATGCATCATCTTCTCCATCCTCACGCCAGACACAGGAGGTGGGAATCATGAGGAGAGGTAAGGCAGGGTCCCCTGGTTCAACCACAGTCATTCAGCGAGGAAGCTGTGGGTCACCCACCTACGAAGCTGTGGGGCTGGCCCCAAACCCTGCACTCAGCCACGAAGATGTTGGTCCCCTAGGCAGCAGGCTGATTCTGAGAAACCCCATCTCCTCTTTTGTTAATTTGACTTTTCACCCCCCACCACGCCAGACTTAAGCAACCTCACACCCAACCTGAATCCCCATAATCCCTTCCTCCTGGGACTCCTCAGCTTCCGACCATCTCATCTCAACCTTCCTCTGCTCCATCCCAGGGCTGTGAGATGGCACAAACTCACTGTAAGGAAAAGTCCAGTCCACATCATGGCCTCCAAGGCTCCAGGAGCTGGCCTCTCTGACTCTGCCTCCTCCCTGCCCATCCCACGGTGCCTTAAACATCCCAGGCCTGCTGACAGCCCCACACCTTCGCATGAGCTGTTCCCTCTGCCTGGAACACTGTTCCTCACACGGCTTCCTCCCTCAGCACCTTGAAGTCTTTGCTCAGATGTCATCGCCTTCACAGCAACCCACCCCCACCCCCACCCCCACACCTCCCCATCCTGCCCTCTCTCTGTCTTGGCACCATCCACTTTCCCAGGTGGCCCGTGTTCCTTATTCACTGTCATCTCCCTCGTTATGATGAGGCTGTAGGTGAGCAGGGATCCTTGTTTCCTTTGCTAATTGTGCCTGGCACAAACGAGGCACTCAACAAGTATGTTGAGTGAATGACTGACTTTTTAATCTCTCTTGGGACCTGTCCTTGACTCCCCATTGTCCCCCTATGCTAGGAGCTGGAAAGCCAAGGCGAAAGCCCAGTTCAGCTGATCGATTTTGCCAACGATGGGTAGACTTTCACCCCAGAAGCTGGATGAGCCATTCCTTGTTTGGCCAGGACAGATGTTGACAGAGACCCAAAGGGTCTGCATGCATGAGGGATTGCAGATCCAGATGGCTAGATCGTCTGGGTTGCAGTCCCCTCCCCACCCCGGTGTGAATGGCCGCTGGTAGCAGCAAAGTTCCACACGCTGTGGGCTTAAACAACAGTCATTGATTATCTCACAGCCCTGGAGGCTACAAGTCCGAGGTCAAGGTGTCCGCACAGTTGGTTCCTTCTGAGGCTGGGAGGGAGCCCCTGTCCCAGGCCTCTCGCCTGGCTGTTGGGCATTTGCTGGCACCCCTCAGCAGTCCTTGGCTTGTGGAAGCATCACCCATCTGCCTCCATCTTCACGCCACCTTCTCCCTGTGTCTCTTTACACGGCCTCCTTTGTAGGAGGGCACCAGTCATAGTGGATTAGGGCCCATCCCCAGTAGTCTCATTTTACCCCTATAAAGACCCTATTTCCAAATAAACTCACATTCTGAGGTCTTGGGGGTAAGGACTTCAACATATCTTTTGGAAGAGATCTTTTGGACATAATTCGCCCTCTAACATCACCTACGTATTTCTTTGTTGTATCTAGGTCATGGCTGTCAAGAAACAAGGACAGAAGAGGGCTAGGCTCGGTGGCCTATGCCTGTAATCTCAACACTTTGGGAGGCTGAGGTAGGAGGATCATTTGAGCTCAGAAGTTCGAGACCAGCCTGAGCAATAAAGTGAAACCCCATCTCTATAATGATTTTTTTTTAAGGGTAGAAGAACATAATGCCTTGGAGAGCATTAAGGATTTTCCAACCCTGAGTGTCTTTTTGCAAAGCAATTGGATATGTCTTACAGGGAGAGGGGAAGCCCAGATTCTAGGTACATTAGGCCAGCATTTAGCTTTTTCTATAATCCCAGCACTTTGGGAGGCCGAGGAGGACAGATCACCTGAGTTTTGAGACCAGCCTGGCCAATATAGAAAAACCCCGTCTCTACTAAAAATACAAAAATTAGCTGGGCGTGGTGGCAGGTGCCTGTAATTCCAGCTACTTGGGAGGCTGAGGCAGGAGAATCGCTTGAACCCGGGAGGCAGAGGTTGCAGTGAGCTGAGATCGTGCCATTGCACTCCAGCCTGGGTGACAAGAGTGAGACTCCATCTCAAAAAAGGTTAAAAAATTAGTTAATTAAAAATAAAAGACTAGCTCCAGTTCATTATATTGAGTTCAAAACATATGGATGGTGACTACTCAGATTTTGAAAAATATTCTCGAGTCTGCCTTCTAATGATCAGCTCCGGAGCTTCACTTCTCCCCCTAGGGAAGTGCAAATTGCTTTAGAGAACAGGAGGCCAATGGGAGGGGCCCAGAGTTTAGGGCTAGTTACAGTGTGGGAATGGCGTGAATTAGCCCCATCAGGAGAATGAGAATAAACTGCAAGACTCTGTCATGGCAAAACTTTGTGACACTCACACCCCACAGGCTCCTGTTTTCAAGGCTACATTTGTGTGGACACAGCTGGCTAAAATTCGTCTCTCCTGCCCCCACCCCCACCCCCAGCCATGTGAGGCTCAGGCCTCAAATAGAAAGACCCCTGGAAGACAGGGGGAGGGAACAAGGTCTTGGCATTTCAAGGCACAACTTTAATAGTTTTTAATTCCTTTCCCAATTGTGTACATCCAGTCCAGTGGTGTCTTTTTATACACGACGCTTATCATTGCGGTCAGCATGTCAATGTGCACAGCACATACATCACAACGAGGGTCGGCACCTGTATAAAACTACAGATTCTGAAAACAGTGGCACATACAGGAACCCCGAATCCCCATCGCAGCAGTATGAAAACAATATTTTAAAGGTACAGTTACGTCCCTACAGGCATCACACATGATTTGTTGAAGAAATATCTATAAGAAGTGGTCAAGGGTGATCAAACCTAAGACATGTCAATTCTTGACAATCTGATTGGGCTCTGAGACAAGAAATCTCATAATAATTTAATGCATTTAAGACAATCATGGTTTGTTACTAAGTGAATACATTAAAATCCAGAAAGTCGACGGATGATCCCTCCACACCCCACAACGCCAAACAGCATGGAGACCTACAAACACCATCTTTCCTCAACACTCCTGGAGCCTAGGGTGTGGTTTAAAACTTAAAAACATTTTATTGCATTGTAGGAACAGCAGTTTAAGATGTGTGGTCCTGTCTTAGTGGCTTTGCAAGTGTCTTCTTTCTTCCAGGCCTTGGTTAAGAATAGTATTTTAAGTCGATGATTTGCATTCGAACAAAGAGTTTTCAAAAGGAATGTGAAAGACAAAAACTCCAATCAGATTTTCCAGTCTTGCTGTCTGTAGACTCCCATAAAGTTAATTCGGGAGACAGTTCAGAAACATCCTACGAGAGTATTAAAGTCTTGACGAAACATTCGGAGCATTTCTGGTAGCAAGCTAAGGTCATTTTGTATAAACTCTAAAAAGTCATTCATTAAAATTAAATGTTTGCCATCACCTCGGAACTTTTTTAAACATCACCGACCCTGCCTCTTCCACGGTTGCTTCAACGACAGGGGTTACATTTGTAAAATATATAAAGAAAAATATAAGGTTACTTGGTGACCATATAGTGCACTGTAACAGCTGTCTGCAAATATTTTCACCATGATCACCCTTACTAAAAGTAAATCACAGGGTAAAGATAGCTCAAACGTGACAAGGTTCGAATGGGACGCACCGACGCTATCTGCAATCCTTTTTGGCTACATATGGAAAAAAAGCCACTTGGGATGGCAAACTCCTGCACTGGGTCTGAGCTTTCTGTAGGTTTCGCCTGGGGTTTCAGGGCTTGTGAGGTAGATGTTAAACGCACTTAAGCAGGGAATGCATCAGAAAGCAGCAGGCTCCTCCACGCAAACACTGCACCAAGTGTTTTGTACAATTCCAAGGACATTTCACCTAAAAATCATAGCTAGCTCTAGCCCGAAGCTCCCTAAACACAGGGAAGCCTGTTTTGGGGGTGGGGGTGGGGGGTTGATGGTTTGTTTTCAAAAACATATTCTATCACACCATCAGAAGCATCTGCCATCACAAATTACTTTTCATCACTAGGGTTTTGTTTGTGATTGCAAATACACTATCTTGTCCATTTCTAGCCTTCCAGTGGGATATTGATTCCTCTCCATGGAATTTATGAAAGAGCTTCGTCTTTTCCCCAATAGTCACAGCGATGGGGGCTGTCGCTGATCCAAAAAAGGCAAACAGGAGTTTATAAAGTTGTCCAAGGGTCTCTCCCATCTGGTAGATCGAGGAAGATTGACTACAGGAAAGTTCAAAGGTCAGTCTTGGCAGATCTAAAAACAGAGTGGCAGCGAGGACTTCAACACCACACTTTCTGTACCCGAAGTAAACTGATATGTCCCGATTAATAGCAACAGGGCACAAAGGCCTCTGAGGATGCTAGCCCAGAGCCAAGCCTGGGAGCTCCCTGAACTGGCTTCCCAGGCCTCAGGCAGGCCTTTCCAGACAGAGACGCTCCACGCCATACTACAGGGGTTGACATTGGAATCCAATGTCACCTTTTTCTAAAACACAGAATAGCAGCACACTCGTGACAACTTTTGACAAGTTAAAGAAATCCAATGGTAAGATTCTCCACTGTTGCACCAGAAAAGTCAGAGTTGGTTTTTTGCTTTGTCTTTTTTTTTTTTCCCAGAAAATTAAAAAACACACCCGCAGAACTATAAATAATTTGGTGGCAATATATACACATTTAAATAATTAATTTAAATATCTTACACCTACTCTTGCATTAAACTCTTCATCCGAAGAAAGTGCACCAAGGTGGCCCTCGGCACTCCCCTCCCGGGGGCTTCCCGAGGCTGAGGCAAGGGTGTTCTGGAGGGTCACAGCCTGGGGAGGAAGTGGGTGACCTTCATGGTGGGTGACACTCGGTTCCCCTTCTTGGTCTTCCCATTCTTGCTCAGGGCGATGAACATGCCGGGGTACTTGTAGGACTCGTAGGCGTTGTAGTTGTTGGGGAGAAGAATCTCCTTGAACTTGCACTCATGGGTGAAGAAAGGCTGCAGCAAAGCAGGGCAGTGTCAGGGCTGGGGCACCTCTTGGGCAAGGTACCCAGCCTGAAGCCAGGGCTCAGAACCCCCTTCTGTCCCACCCCCCACCCTGGGCTGAGATGTGTCTCCTGAGCAGTTAAGGTGTCAAGACCCACACAGGGTGAGAAGGGGACACGGCCAGCCCACAACAGCTGGTGCTCTCACCACCTGCCCTGCACCTAGCAGCCAGAGAATTCATTCCCTCCGTGTCCAGCCTCAAGCCCGCAGTTCCAACGCTGAGACCCAACCCTCTGGACTAGAGAAGGGAAGGGCTCAATAGCGCTCTTCCCTCGGGCTGGGAGGGGCCCACTCAGGGATGGCAGGAACCTCATTGTTCCTGCCTTGGGGCTGCTTCCTTTGTCTGGGCAGGCCTGCCGGTCCCGTGACCCGGTGACCCTGCCACCCCTCCAAGACCCAGGCACAGGTGGGGCTGGAGAAGCCACGATCCTGCTAGCCATGTCCGCTCTTCCCAACTAGGTGCCTAGCCAGAGCCCTGCGGTACTCACCGAGCCATAGAGCTTGCCCTTGCTGCTCATGGCCACGAAGAACCGGCTGGCCACGCCGAAGATGCTCACCACGCCCCGCTCCACGGGCGAGAGCTCCAGCAGGCCTGGGGGCGGGGCGCAGGTCATTGCGGGGCAGGTGATCCCCGGCCCACTCCGCCCCTCGGCTTGTTCGCCTCCGGGGACCCTATTTCTGGGGTGGGTTGGGGATAAAGGGCCAGGGTTCCCGGCGCAGCAGCCCCCAAGGGCCTCCGGAGCCCAAGCTGCCCTCTAGGGCCTCCGGAGCCCAAGCTTGCGCTAGCTCAGATTAGCTTGCCTGTGTAGTGGACCCCCGGCGGCCGCACCTAGTCCCGGACCTTCAGACGCGACCCCGACCCCAGCGGTTCACCAGCCTGGCCCAGGCCGGAGCGCGTGTCTTGGGCCCCCTATGGCTGCACCGCGCGCCCTGTGCCCACGGGCGAGGGCGCTGGAATTCGGCGTTGGGAGCCCGAGCTTCTGAAGGCGGGAGGCGGGGCCCGGCCTCAGGGGTTGCGCTGGGCTGCCAGAGTCAAGAGTGTCTGCGTCCCCAGGCCCGCGTCAGAAGGGGACGAGCCCGAGTCCGCCCCGGTTCCCAGGACCCGCGAGCAGGTGCCCGCCGAGGGTCTCAGAGTGTGACTGAGCGGGTTGGCCGGGCGGCCGTTGCACCCCACCACCGCCCCTTCGCGCCCGGCCGCGCCACTCACTGTCGCGGGTGTCCGCGTGCGTGCCGCCGATGCGGCCGTCGGGGAGCGCCTGGAGGTGGAAGCCGATGCCCACGTTGCAGTAAAGCCGCCGCAGCCGCTTGATGCCCAGCAGGTAGTCGCCGGCGCCGCTCTGGACGGCCGCCTCCTTGGGCTGCGCTGCTACCGGCAGGCGCGCCAACGAGCGCGCCACCAAGCTCTCCCAGCGGCGCTCCAGCTCGGCCTCCAGCGTGCCGTTGGGTGCAGTGGGTGCGGCGGCGCCCCCTCGGCCCGCCCAGGGCGCCAGCAAGGCCAGCAGGACCGCCGGGAGCAGCGCTGCCGCGGCCGTCCCGGGCCCCGACATCCCGGCCCGAGGGCCGTGCGTCCGTCAGGCGGTCAGTGCGCCCGGGAAGCTGGGGGGCAGAGATGAGCCTGTGGCTGCCCGCGGGAGCGCACGGCCTAGCTCGGGCGGGAGTGCGCAGCCGAAGAGGTGCGGGAGGCGAGCGACGGGGCCCCCGGGCGCCGGGCTCTACCCTGGCTGCATGGAGCGGCGAGCCGGGCGGAAAGCGCGCGGCTGGAGCTGGGACTCTGAGGAGCAGTGCGCGCTTCCCTGCGCGCCAGGCCCGCCCGAGGCCGAGCCGCTATATATATAGCCCAGCGCCCCCTCCTACTCGCCCGCTCCCGCGGGGGGCCGTTCGCGTTCTCCTGGGCGCCCGGGGCGCTGTGGCGTTCGCGGCTGGTCGCAGGCCGCCTGCCAATCAGGGCCGGGGGAGGGGAGGAGGCCAGGGACTAGCGCCGCGAGTGCCACCTGGAGGGACCCCGGCCCCCACCCTTGGCTCCGCCCGGCCCACGGACCTGTTCGTCCCGCCCCTTGGTGGCTCCTACACTTCTGCTTTTCAGCCAGTTTTGCCTCTTGCACTTTGTCCCTGCCTGTCCCCGTCCCCGTCTCCCTCTCTGCTCCGGCCGCCTTGGCGCAGCCCTAACTCGGGCACCCTAAGCTCCTAGTGGGCGCAGAAGCCAGCGGCTGCTGCTTGCCCTTCGCCTTTCGGAGGCTCACGGGAACTTGGTTCCTTTGCTGGGGCCTTGAGGACCGGCCTGGGAAGGAGGGGTGGATAAGAGCAGTAAGCGACACCGGGGCCTGGCTGGGCAAGGGAGGACTCTGGCTACAGGCGGGAGGGAGGCCACCCCCACCCCCTAGGTCTTGGCCCCACAGGCTTGGCGCGTTTCTGGGCTGGAGTTCTGAATACATGGTGTAGGTCCACCTGAGCCAAAGGGCAAGGTGGCAGGGATGCACCCGGGAAGGCCTGGTCCTGCACCCCCTACACACACACCCTTCCATGAAAGGACAGGTGGCAGGGCACAGGGCCAGAGGGGATATTCACCATCCCCTGCTCCTTTGATTCCACAGCAGAAATATCCATGTACCATAGCCAGAGCCCTCAATCTAGCAGGGACCCAGGCCAGATTTCTGGAAGCCTCCCCTCTCTCACTCATGGTTCTACCTCCCACTGTGCCCATTATGGCCTGATGGGGACCGGCCTATCTAGATGCAGGCCCACCTAGGTGTGAAAACCCCTGTTCTTTGTGGTCCCTGAGGAGCCTACCTGGCCCTTCCTGCAGGCCCACCTAGCCACAGCTGCAGGGAGCTTGGTGCCTACCCTATCTCTCGTACCACCAGCATCTGTGACCAGAGATGTCCCCAGGCCACCACAACCTCCTCCACCTCCACCGCATCCCCACAGGGAGATTCCTGGGACCCCTTCAGAACCCTGCTGGGGCTTATTCGTGCCCCTGGAGGGGACCTGGGAGGCTTGAGGGCTCTTCTCTGAGATGCAGAAAGGGGGGCACCTGGGGGTCATCAAGTGGCTTTGGCAGGACCGGAGCCTCAGCTCCGCACCCTTGAGGGGCTCTTTGTTCCTCCTTGGGCCTGCAGCCTGCTTGGGCAGCGCCACCCAGACCTGGACCTCCCTGGGCTGCAGCTCACAGCTGCAAGATGCAACCCGGCTGCCTCCGGGTCCCGGGGTCCCCCAGATGAGCCTGCAGATCTGGTGCCAAATAGACATCCTTGGCCAGGGTGCAGGGTGCAGGGGATCTAGAACCCATCCCTCACTTGCTGTGTGGTCTTTCCATCTCTGGGTCCCTGACTCCCCATTTGCAAAATGACATGGGAGGTGGGCTTTCCTCCCTCAGCCCGGGGCCACCCAAACACACCCTCTGGGGAAGTGAGACCCAGGCCTGCAGACCCACCTGTGCCAGCTGACCTGAGCAGAGGGACTCTGATGTCTTCCCCAGGCTTTTGATAGGATGAGGCTCCTTTCTTCCCAGGACTCCCACGGCAAGCTCAATTTAGGGCTTCCCAAGGACCCCTCCCTGTCTCTCCTATTTGCTGTGAGTTCAGCAAAGGACCCTGCAGGCGGCTGATCTATCTCCCAGAACTGCAGGCCCACATACACAGGATAGGTGCTTTTGGTGACTGGGGACTGACAGCCAGCAGGGCTTTTGGGAGCTGGGAATTCCCAGCAGAACTGATCTGGAATCTGGCTTCCACCTTGCTCTGGGGGTCCCTGAGCACACTCTCAATCTCTGCAGGTCCTGGCCTCAACTGTCCAATGGAGGCAACAAAAGCACAGGTAAGGATGAATTGCGGGTGAAGGATGCACCAGGAAGCATTCACTTATCTGCATCTGACCCCTTTCCATGCCCCTGGCCCTTGACCCGGCTTCCCACCTGCTTCTCTTCTGCTCCTGTGTTCCCACCATGCTGACCATGTCATCTGTCCCCTTCCCACTGATGTCCCCCGGCCCCAGATCTTCCTGCCAATGACGTCTCCCATCCAGGTTTGCCTGAATGGAGAAGCCACTCGGGGATGCCTTCTGGATCCCCTGCCCGGTCCTTCTGGTTGGAGCTTCTTTGAGCTCTTAAGAGAACCTTCTGCACTTGTTAGCTGACCCTCCACTGCATTTAGATTGTCACCTCCATGGAGCAAGCCCGGATTTGTGTTGTTGCCAGTTGTACTTCCAGTGCTGGGCACATGGTAGGTGCTCAACAGGTGTTTGTGAGTAAATGGCTGGCTACACTAGGAGCTCCTCCATCAGCAATCCTCCCTGCAAGCTGCCCTGCCCAGTCTGCCACTGTGCCTGGGGCAGACACACAGAGGTACCTGCAAAGGCCTCAGGCCGAGCTGCCCCCGTGGGAAGCTCTGCACTGGCTTTTTTTTTCTTTATGTGAAAGAAATAGTTGGACCAAGGTGACTAAATCTTTTCCAGATCTGGTTACTTCTCAGCAGAGGGACAAGGGGATCTATACATAATTTTTTTTTGAGATAGTGTCTTGCTCCATTGCCCTGGCTGAAGTGCAGTGGCTCTATCATAGTGCTACAGCCTCAAACTTCCAGGCTTCAGCAATTCTCCAGCCTCAGTCTCCCGAGTAGCTAGGACTACATACTCAGCTAATTTTTTGTTTTCTTTTTTAGTAGAGACGAGGTCTCGCTGTATTGCCCAGGCTGGACTCGAACTTTCGAGCTCAAGCAATCCTCCCACCTCAGCCTCCCAAAGTGCTGGGATTACAGGCGTGAGCCACTGCACCTGGCCAGGTGATCTAGAAACAGGACCCTCACTTAGCTTGGACCCAAAGCCCTTCTGCCATGCTTCACCCCAGGATGCCCGCTTTGCCAGGTCCTGGGGTTCGAGGAAGGCTTGGGGCCATGTTGGGCTTCCGGTTGGGTTCAAGTTTAGGCTGTCTCCCTGTTAGTTGTATGACCTTACGCTATTTCACTTCTTAGCATTCTCACTTTCCCTATCTGTAAAATGGGCATAAGCTGATGTCGGCCTTAGCAAGACAGCGCCTGACCCCAGGAAGAGGCTGAGCAAAGTGAGCTGTTTAGACTGCAAGCCCCTTGGGGGGTAGTTCAAACTGGGTCTGGTTAACAGTAAATGCTGGGAATTTGTGAAATAAACAAAGCCATGTCATTATCGGGTGGAAGGCTGCCTGTACGTCATGAGCCACTGGAGGGGTAATAAATTGAGGGAGAGGAGTAAAGGCCCAGAAAGCCTCCTAACAGTGACCTTTTTTGACCTCCAAAAAAAAAAAACAATGTAGGATCTTCATGTGAATGGTCCCGTCTCCCGTGAAGAAGTGAAGAGGCTTCTCAGACCCACCAGCTCAGCTGTTAAGAACTTACTTGGCTTAATAGTAATAATAATAAAAAAGAAAGTGCTGCATAATACTCCACTTCTAGTCCTCAGGGCAAAATGACTGAGCTTAGCCCGGGGCAAGGGCCCAGGCTGTGTAAACTTTGTAAATAGCTCAACTACTTTCTCAATTCAACTTCCCTTTCTTGGCTTCAGCAAGACACCCTCACAATGATGTCTTTCTGCAAAAGTCCAGGAGGGTGATAAGGCTGGTGGGATAGACTGGTCCACGCCGAGCCGAAGCACCCCAAAGCAAGTGGCCTGTTTTTCTTTAGGACCTTCACAATAAGGGGAGATTGAGCCAATTTTTTTTGTTTTGTTTTTTAGCTTTTTAAAAAATGGTGTTAATTGGGCGCAGTGGCTCACCCCCGTAATCCCAGCACTTTGGGAGGCTGAGGCAAGCAGATCACTTGAGGTCAGGAGTTCGAGACCAGCCCGGCCAACGTGGTGAAACCCCATTTCTACTAAAAATACAAAATTAGGTGGGCTTAGGGGTGCGTGCCTGTAATCCCAGCTACTCAGGAGGCTGAGGCAGGAGAATCGCTTGAACCTGGGAGGTGGAGGTTGCAGTGAGCTGAGATCGCACCACTGCACTCCAGCCTGGACGCTACAAAGCGAGTCTCCATCTCAAAAAAGAAAAAAAAAAGGTGGTAAAGTATACATGATACATAACATAAAATTGACGTTAACCTTTTTTTTTTTTTTCTTTTTTTTGAGGCCGAGTCTCGCTCTGTCACCCAGGCTGGGGCGCGATCCTGGCTCACTGCAAGCTCCACCTCCCAGGTTCATGCCATTCTCCTGCCTCAGCCTCCTGAGTAGCTGGGACTACAGGAGCCCGCCACCACTCCCTGCTAATTTTTTTTTTTTTTTTTTTTTGTATTTTTAGTAGAGATGGGGTTTTACCATGTTAGCCAGGATGGTCTCAATCTCCTGACCTCATGATCCACCCACCTCGGCCTCCCAAAGGGCTGGGATTACAGGCGTGAGCCACCGTGTCTGGCCTGATGTTAACCATTTTTTAAAAGACTTTTTTCAGAGCAGTTTTAAGTTCTCAGCAAAATGGAGAGGAAGGTACAGAGAGTTCCCATACACCCTCTGTCCCCACACACTCACAGCCTCTCTCATTTGAGCCATTGTTAAGTGCACGGGTAAGTGGCATTAAGGACACTCCCATTCTAGTGCAACCATCACCACCATCCATCTCCAGATGGTTTTCATCTTCCCAAACTGAAACTCCTGCCCATTAAACACTCACTCCCCGTTCTGCTCCCCCAGCCCCTGCACCCACCATCTTCGCTTTCTGTCTCTACGAATTTGACTACTTAGGAACCTCATAAGTGGAATCACACAATGTTTGTCATTTTTGTATCTGGCTGATTTCACTTAGCATAACATCATCAAGATTCATCCACGATGTAGCACGTGTCAGAATTTGCTTTCTTTTTCTCTTTTCTTGAGGCTGAATAATATTCCAGGTATGGATGGGCCATGGTTTTTTTTTTTGTTTTTGTTTTTGAGACGGAGTCTCGCTCTGTCGCCCAGGCTGGAGTGCAGTGGCGCAATCTCGGCTCACTGCAAGCTCCACCTCCCGGGTTCACGCTATTCTCCTGCCTCAGCCTCTCCAAGTAGCTGGGACTACAGGCGCCCGCCACCACGCCCAGCTAATTTTTTTTTTTTTTGTATTTTTAGTAGAGACGGGGTTTCACTGTGGTCTCGATTTCCTGACCTCGTGATCCGCCCGCCTCGGCCTCCCAAAGTGCTGGGATTACAAGCGTGAGCCACCGCGCCTGGCAAGGATGGGCCATGTTTTATTTATTTACTTATCTGTCAGCGGTCCCTGAGCTGCTCCCACCTTTTGGCTACTGTGGACAATGCTGCTGTGAACCTGGGTGTGCAAATATCTGTTTGAGTTCCTGCGGCTTCTGTGCCCAGAAACGGAATTGCTGGATGAGGTGTTAATTCTATGTTTAAGTTTTTGAGAAACTGCCATACTGTTTTCCATGGTTTTTGTTGTTGTTGTTTGTTTGTTTTTGTTGTTGTTGTTGTTTTCAGGTTACCTAGATCCTGGGGCATTAAAGAGACAGCAGGTCACTCCTTGGCTCATAGCGATGTCTCACCCAGTTCTGTATCCAGGAGAGTTTCCCCTCTCCCGTTATTCTGCCCTGTTTCTCTTCTACTCTGAAAGTGGCTCAGCAGGTCTGGCGACAGACAGGCTTTGACTGCGAATCAATAAAACCACCTGCCTCTCTGTGCACATGCGTGCAGATCTTTTGCACATATCAGATACTCAACGCTGGGAGAATGGAAGACAAGCCGTGCCTCAGTTTTCTCATCTGTAAAATGTGGAAAATCAGAGTTCTCGCCTTAGAGGGCTTCTGGAATAGTTACATGAGAGAATGTGCATTCAGCCCTTAAAACGGGCAGGCACACGGTGATGTGTGCCCGCAGGCATCGCTGGTTGAGTGGCCTGACTACTCAGCCTGGGTGCAGGGCTGGGGAGCCAGGTCCTGGCGTCTCTCACTCACTGAGGGAATGTGGGTGATTTGCTGAGCCTCTCAGGACCCGATGTCTGCCTTCATTGCTTGCTAGGGAATTAGGAGAATTAGACATGTAAAGTGCCCAGTGTCTTATCCACAGGCTGTGAGCTGGCGTGATTGCCAGCACCTCTCCAGATAAAAGTCATCGCTGCCACGTTCATTAGGTGCTGGCAGGGAGCCCGCTTGGTGCAGGGTGGGGCTGCTTTGCAAGGCTGATCGTCTTTTCTTCTCACCCAGCCCTGCAGGGTGTGGCTCTGCTGGTCATCACCATTTTACAGAAGAATTAACCCAGACTCAAAGCTTCTGAGCAGCTCACTCAAGGTCACGGAACTAGCAAAGAGCTAAGCCAAAACTCAAACTCCGGCTGTGTACGCCAAAGTCAGGCCCCTGACCACGCTGCTGTGTGCCTCGGTTTCCCCTGCAGTAAAATGAAGCTGGTAGTCTGGACCTTGTCTGCCTCACAGGGATGTCAGGGGCTCGAACTGTGCAAATGAAACTCCTCTGTCAGCATCCGAGTGGGGCTGAAGCTCCATGAATGGATATCATAACCCCAATTGATTTGTTCATTTGGAGGATCACAAAAGAGACCACCAAGCCTCCAACTCCCCGCAGTCTCTTTAATATTTCAAATAAAAAATGGTCAGAGCCAGAAGGAACTCACCCAAGGGCTGTTAAAATGACCCACTCTTTGCACAGAAGCCAGTGGAAGGCCAAGAAGGAAAGGGATCCCGCATGTTACCTAGGGACCTACTCATCCAGGGGCTGCTGAAATGACCCTCTCCTTTCACAGACGACAGTGGAAGGCCAGAGAAGGAAAGGGCTTTCCTCATGTTACCTGAGGACCCACCTTTCCCGTTCAGGGGTCCGGCACCCCGTCAGCTGAGTGGGCCTTTATGGAGTGCCCACTCAGGAGAGTCACGGGGTCTAGGGACAGGGTCATTTCAGCCCAGACCTAAAGAAAGGGTGAGTAGGAGCCAGCCAAGATGGAAGAGTGGGAGCTCCAGGAAGCCAGTGTCTGGAAGTTGGGTGGGTGCATGAGGTGAGAGGGATGGGCAGGACTTTATGGACCCAGGAAGGGTTTCAGCTCCCTTCGAGGGGTGCTGAAACCGGGGTGCCATGGGCTCAGCTCACCCCACGGGGCATGCCAGGGAATCCTTGAGGTCACAACCTTTCCCAGCAGAAGGGGCGCCCCACAGGCCTGGTGGGCTGACCCTCAGGGTGGTGGCGGTGTGCCTCCTCCCCACTTGCTTCTTCCCTTCCCTCCTCCTCAGGGTCTCCCAGCAACATGGAAGAGAGGCCCACTGTCCTCCCTGACACCGCTGCTGGGCATGGGATTCCACCTGTCTCCATGAGAGAAGATGGGAAATACCAGTGGGGAGGCAGAGAGGCTCCCCATTCCCCAGATTTCAGACCACAGGCCCCTCAAGGGAAGCATCCTGGTAAGGAGGAGGTGGAAGGAAAGTTCTATTCAAAGTCAGTCTTGGCAACTGTACCCTCCCTTCCCCCTCCCTCTCCCTGGATGGACTGGAGGCCTGGGGAAGGCCTGACCACCTGGCCCTGGCTGTGTGAGACATCCATGCCTCAGGCGGTTTCCTTCTCTTTCCCCCTCTCCCCCTCCAGGACAGCAAAGCCAGGTTCCATCCCACCCCCTGGGAGAGGTGTTGCCTGAGGACTAGATCTAGGGAGGACCCTAGGAAAGGTGTCTATGGTGCACCTGGATGGGAACTTTCTGGAATCTTGCCATTGGGATTGAGAGGGATGCTCAAGTGATCATAGGACAAAAACTAGAATGAAGCTTTGGGGCCTGCCCTCCCCTATCAGGGAGGAGTCCCCTGTTCACACAGAAGTCATGTCTCCTTTGCTCTCGGGCAGTTCTGAACTTGGTGTTATAACATGTGGATTTGTAAATCTGGATCACTGAAGGCAGGATGCACCCACCCCTTCACTCAAATTTGGATTTAGATTGACCTTGGTCTGAAAAGTATTACTTGATTCTTGGGACATGTATGTGTTTCTTTGTCCAAGAAGATAGGAGATCAGATAGGAGGACTTCAGCAGGGATGAGGACTCAGAGGGGTGAGGGTAATCTCTAGTACATGTCAACTATTAATGATTTAAAATACTCCTTCTGTTTTTTATTGTTCTTGTTCTTGTTTTTTTGGTTTTTTTTTTTTTTTTTTTTTGAGACAGGGTCCCGCTCTGTTCCAGGCTGGAGTGCAGTGAGACAATCATGGTTCACTGAAGCCTCAAACTCCTGGGCTCAAGAGTTCCTCCCACCTCAGTCTCCCAAGTAGCTGGGGCTACAGGTGCATGCCACCATGCCTGGCTAATTTCATTTTATTTTTTGTAGAGATGGTGTCTCACTGTGTTGCCCAGGCTAGTGTGGAACTCCTGGACACAAGCGATCCTCCACCTCAGCTTCCCGAAGTGCTGGGATTACAGGCATGAGGCACTGCTCTGGGCCTTCTGTTACTTTTAATTAATTTGTTAATTAATTTTTTGGGGAGACACAGTTTTACTCTGCCCCCCAGGCTAGAGCGTGGGGCTGCAATCTTGGCTCACTGCAACCTCTGCCTCTCAGGTTCAAGTGATTCTCCTGCCTCAGCCTCCTGAGTAGCTGGGATCAGGTGGTGTGTACACCACCACGTCCGGCTAATTTTTGTACTTTTAGTAGAGAGAGGGTTTTGCCATGTTGGTCAGGCTTGTCTCGAATTCCAGGTCTCAAATGATCCACCAGCCTTGTCCCCCTAAAATGTTGGGATTACAGGTGTAAGCCACCATGCCCAGCCTCTCCTGTTACTTTTAAGAATGTGTCCAATGGAGTCTATAACCATACCAGTTTGACATCTGCCATCTTTTATTTCAGAAAAAATACATGAATAAGCTTTACTCCAACAGACAAATATTATCAACCCTCACCCATTATCTTTGTATTTTTATTTTCATCCTGTTTCCCACATCAGTTTCACCCAAATATTCAAGGGTAATTTTAACCTCGAAAGTCTTTTATTGATCATTTTATTCTTCTTCTTTTTTTTTTTTTTTCTTTTTGAGATGGAGTCTTGCTCTGTCACCTAGGCTGGAGTGCAGTGGCACGATCTTGGCTCACTGCAAGCTCTGGCTTTCAGGTTCAAGCGATTCCCCTTCCTTAGCGTCCCAAGTAACTGGGATTACAGACGTGCACCACCACGCAGGGCTAATTTTTGTATTTTTAGTAGAGATGGGGTTTCACCATGTTGACCAGGCTGGTCTCGAACTCCTGACCTCAAGTGATCCACCCACCTCGGCCTCCCAAAATGCTGGGACTACAGGCATGAGCCACAGCACCTGGCTGCTCACTCTATCATTATTCTCTGCAATAAATGAAATATTTTAAAAACTAATTTCCTAGGCCAGGCGCAGTGGCTCATGTCTGTAATCCCAGCACTTTGGAAGGCCAAGGCAGGCAGATTGCCTGAGGTCAGGAGTTCAAGACCAGTCTGGCCAACATGGTGAAACCCTATCTCTACTAAAAATATAAAAATTAGCCAGTCGTGGTGGTGGGCGCCTGTAATCCCAGCTACTTGGGAGGCTGAGACAGTAGAATCACTTGAACCCAGGAAGCAGAGGTTGCAGTGAACCAAGATCACACCACTGCACTCCAGTCTGGGTAACAAAGCAAGACTTAATCTCAAAACAAACAAACAAACGAACGAATTTCTTATGACTGTTAGTTTTAAATGGTTTTGTTCTGGATTTTACTTTAAACAACTTTTACTAATACATAGTTAATAAAAAATGCCATGAATGTAATATCACATAATTGATAAGTAAAGAGCACAAATAAAATTCTGGTAGAAATGAATCTTTTTTTTTGAGATGGAGTCTCACTCCGTCTCCCAGGCTGGAATGCAGTGGCACAATCTTGGCTCACTGCAAGCTCCGCCTCCCAGGTTCACGCCATTCTCCTGCCTCAGCCTCCCGAGTAGCTGGGACTACAGGCGCCCGCCACCACGCACGGCTAATTTTTTGTATTTTTAGTAGAGACGGGGTTTCACTGTGTTAGCCAGGATGGTCTTGATCTCCTGACCTCGTGATCCGCCTGCCTCGGCCTCCCAAAGTGCTGGGATTACAGGCATGAGCCACCGTGTCCGGCCAAAATGAATCTTTTAATGTGACCTAGGACAGGGCTTAAAAAAAAATTTCATATGACCATTACTTATTGCTAGAATAATATGGGGTTTGGCCTCATTTTCATTCCCCTTTTCCATTTCTGTTGATGGCAAAGCCAAGAAGCCTTGTCCTCAGATGGAAGAGACAGAATTGAAGTTTTGTTATGGTGATGTCACTCAAGGATTTGAACACTTGCCAAGATATACACTCGAAATCACCTGGTTTATATCAAAAATGGTTTCTCCTGCTTGATCTGCTGACACCTTCAGCAGCTCTTTTTTTTTTTTTTAATTCTTTGAGACAGGATCTCCCTCTGTACCCAGGCTGGAGTACAGTAGCACAATCTCCCCTCACTTCAGCCTCAACCTCCCTGGCTCAAGCGATCCTCCCACCTCAGCCTCCCAAGAAGCTGGGGCTATAGGCATGTGCCACCATGCCCAGCTAATTTTTTTTTTTTTGGTAGAGTTGGGATCTCACTGTGTTGCCCAGGCTGGTCGGCAGCTCCTCTCTTAATTCCTTGATAGCAAAGACTCACCAGCCATTGGAGCTGCACTTTCTGAACTTCAGGAAATTTTATCCAAAGGTTTTGTTTGTGTTTGTTTGTTTGTTTGTTTGTTTGTTTGTTTGTTTTGAGACAGAGTCTCACGCTGTCATCCAGGCTGGAGTGCAGTGGTGCAAACTCAGCTCACTGCAACCTCTGCTGCCCAGGTTCAAGTGATCCTCCTGCCTCAGCCTCCCAAGTAGCTGGGATTACAGGCACCTGTCACCACGCCCAGCTAATTTTTGTAGTTTTAGTAGAGCCGGGGTTTCACCATCTTGGCCAAGCTGGTCTCGAGCTCCTGACCTCGTGATCCACCTGCCTCGGCCTCCCAAAGTGTTGGGATTACAGGCGTGAGCCACTGCGCCCAGCCCAAAGGTCTTTTTTACCAAGACCTATAAAAGAACAATTAATTATACCAGTTACTCTTTTACTTGGAGGATACTTATTAAACCTGACATAATGAAAATGGGGAAGACTGAGAATGAAACTATTGCTAATTTCAACATGGCTTTGCCAGTACTATAGTGATACAAAGCTTCCAATGCATTGCGGGTTTATATCTATTTCTTTCCGAACCTTGCATCTGCAGACACAACCTATGCAACACGTAGACAGCTTTCCCCGTATAGTCACAGAATCAGTAAAGCCAGTTTTCTCAGTGACAGCCATGTCCCACTTACCATTGGAAGACCTCTGATTGTAGTTTCCAATTCAAACAAGCGAGTTAATCTGCGTCTCCAGAGTATACCCCTTGCTTCTGATTTCTGACTCCATGAAGTAGGAGGAGATGCAGAGATGAAGAGAAAGGGCCAGATCCCTGCCTGGAGCTGGGCACTTGGCGACCTCCAGGCTCACCAGGGTTTTTGCCTCCTTTCCTGGGCCTCTCTCTCCAAACTGTGGCCTTGGGACCGCAAGTAGCCCAGGATAGCTTTGAATGTGGCCCAATACAAATTCATAAACATTCTTAAAACATTTTGAGATTATCTTTTTGCAATTTTTTTTTGTTAGCTTATCAGTTATCATTGTTGTTAGTGCATTTGATGTGTGGCCCAAGCCAATTCTTCTTCCAATGTGGCCCAGGGAAGCCAAAAGTTTGGACACCCAGCCCAGCCGGGATTGGTGGCTCACATCTGTAATCCCAGCACTTTGGGAGGTGGGCGGATCACCTGAGGTCAGGAGTTCCAAACTAGCCTGGGCAACATGGTGAAACCCTGTCTTTACTAAAAATACAAAAATTAGCTGGGTGTGGTGGCAAGCACCTGTAATCCCAGTTACTCAGGAGCCTGAGGCAGGGAGAATCGCTTGAACCCAGGAAACAGAGGTTGCAGTGAGCTGAGATCGTGCCATTGCACTCCAGCCTGGGAGACAAGAACGAAACTCTGTCTCGAAAAATAAATAAATAGGCTCACGCCTGTAATCCCAGCACTTTGGGAGGCCCAGGCGGGCGGATCACCTGACGTCTGGAGTTCAAGACCAGCCTGACCAACATGGAGAAACCCCGTCTCTACTGAAAATACAAAATTAGCCGGGCGTGATGGCACATGCCTGTAATTCCAAGTACTCGGCAGGCTGAGGCAGGAGAATCGCTGGAACCCGGGAGGTGGAGGTTGCAGTGAGCTGAGATCACGCCATTGCACTCCGGCCAGGGCAAAAAGAGCAAAACTTCATCTCAAAAATAAATAAATAAATAAATAGAGTTAAAAAAAAAAAAAAGATTGGACACCTCTGCTCTAATGCATCTTTGTCAAGGGCATGAGTTTGGGAGGCACAGGTCACTTTGAAAGAAATAGGCAGGCCTCTGGCCCTCCACTCCCAAGGCGTCTGTTAGGAGCTCTCCAGGGCAGGCCAAATGGGTGGCCACTTCTGCCGCCACCCTGCACCCTCCCAGGGCTGCTTCCAGGCCTGGACGAGCTGGAAGGAGTGTCTGCTGCTGGTCCACATTGCAGCTTTGTTTGGTGCCCTGAGGCTCTAGCACCTAAGGAGCACTCCTTTCTTTTGTAAAATGGGAGAAAGAGCCTGTGAAAGGGAAGGTGGGGAAAGGGAACCGTGGCTGGGTCTCTGTTCCTCCCATTCACCAGGCAGGAGGAAGTGGGGGCTCCAGCTGCGGGTGTGGCCTTGGGATGGAGCAGGGACGCTTCAGAGAACGATTCCTTCCCCTCTGTGCCCGTCAGACCTCAGCTCAACCTTGACCTTTCTGGGAAGCTTTGCCTGACTTCTCAAGTCCAGTCGCCTATCACAAGGTGACCACAGGGCAGTCCAAACAGGGCCTTTTCAGAGAGAAAGGAAGTGCCCCTCACTATTACACTGGGACGAGGGGTGCACTCCTGCACGGTTCCGGGCAAGCAGGACTGGGGCCACCTGACCTGTTCCACCCTCACCACCACGCACCCTGAGCTCGAGAGCAGCCTGCATGAGGTCAGGAGTTCCAAACCAGCCTGGGCAACGTGGTGAAACCCTGTCTTTAGTAAGGGCTCGGGGAAGTCACCTGTGCCGGACACCTGCAGCACTGGGGCCTCGATTCACCCAGTGACCAGCTGTGCACGAAAAGGCTGATGTTCTGTCTCTGAGGCTGGTGGTGTAAAGGGCTGCATTTGACCCTGAGGGGCCCACAGGATGGGGCGGATAGCAGCAGGATCCAGCAATGCTGGGTAGAGGGCGAGGGTGCAGGGAAGACTGCCCAGTCCTTGGACACGTGCCCCCCATCAGCCTGCAAGTGGGAACCCCATTTCCCATTCACTCACCAACCCCAAGAGGTGGGCGGGGATGATCCATCTCAATTTACCAGTAAAGAAACTGAGGCCCAGAGAGGAGGTGACTTCCCCAAGCATATGTGACAGGTACCAAGTGGTGTCTTAAAGTCAGCGTGGGCAAAGGAAGACCTCACTGAGTCAGTGTCCTGGAAAATTCCTTCCGGAAGCCAATTCCCAGCAGATCCCGGAGGTGTGTTGCCCTCCAGGGTTGGCTTTTTTTCTGGATAGGATGAAGCAGGCAGCTTGCCGTTAGGGACCACGCTGGATAAAAAGTACTCTCTGCACTGCACACTCATCTATTGTGGGGAGGCCAAGCTGAGCCCTGCCTGGTGGTGTAAGGGCTCCCTCACCCCCTCTCCTATCCCCACCCTAGGGCTCAGGAAACAGCAGGTGGAGTCGCCCATGTTGGTAAATTATTATTTCCCCACCTGCCATGGTCATTAGGATTGCTGCCACTGGATATGGGGAGTTCACGGGTTCATTGCAGCCTCCAAGGCCTGTAAGGACCGCGTGGCTCTCCCTCATTCTAGGTGAGACCTTGGGCAGATTCTGACCTTCAGTCTTCTCATTTGTAAAGCAGGAAATCTTAGCACTCACTCACATCTTAGGGCAGTGGGATGGCGGCTGGTGTTAGGTGAACTCACGCCTAAAAGAGCAGGCATCCATTCTGGTCTGCTCTCCCAAGCCAGTCCTGCCTCTCTCCATCAGCCTGCGGAGCTTCCCACCTCTCCGAGGCCAGGGATGCAGGGTCCTAGCAGGCAGCCAAGGGCCATTCCTGGGCCTCTGGCCTCGGTGACAAGAGGCCTTTTTCTGCCTCTGCCGCCTGCTCCCTGACATCCCATGCGCCTGCCTCTAAGCCTGAGATGCGGCTTCTAAGCCAGGGCAGACCCAGCCTGCTATTCTGGGGTCTTCTTTCAACTATTTTGGCAAAGACCAAATGGCAGCCTCCTTTAAAATAGCTGCTGCAGACCCGGGGTCGTTCCCTGAGAACCAGGTCAGGCCAGGCCCGCACTTCTTCCTAGCAGCCCATTCAAGTTAAATACGGCCCCTGGCATCTGCAGCTTCCAGGGGGGCTCAGCTGAAATTCCGACAGGCAAACATGGGGCGGACACCAAAATAAAACCTGGCTGGCCCTCCGAGGTGCCTGTGGCTTCTCAGTTTCACAGACGCGCTTACGTTTTTCATGAAATCACAGGGCTGGTCGCAGGAGGTGATCGGAGTGCCTAAGTCAATGAGGAGCAGTGGCCAGTCCCCTGGCCCCACGGTGGGTCACTCCACGAAGTCTGCTTGGAAACGTGGGAGCCCAGCAGCCCCTCACTGCAGCCGAATTCTCTGGGAGGCTGCAGCTCCCGGATAAATGAGTTCACCTCCCCTTGATTTCCAGGACCAGATGGCTGCTGGCTTTGCTCCCCTAAATTGGGATGGTGGTGGTGGTGGGGGGTCCTTTAATAGAATATACACATAATAACTGAGGAAACTTTTTTATTTTTATTTTTTTGAGACGGAGTTTCGATCTTGTTGCCCAAGCTGGACTGCAGTGGCACGATCTCGGCTCACCGTAACCTCCACCTCCCAGATTCAAGCGATTCTCCTGCTTCCGCCTCCCTAGTAGCTGGGATTACAGGCGTCCACCACCACGCCCGGCTAATTTTTTGTATTTTTAGTAGAAACGGGGTTTCACCATGTTAGCCAGGCTGGTTTCAAACTCCTGACCTCAGGTGATCCTCCAGTCTCAGCCTCCCAAAGTGCTAGGATGACAGGCATGAGCCACCACACTCAGCTGGAGGAAATTTTCTGAAAAAAAGCAAGCAGAGCCGGGTGTGGTAGCTCACGCCTGTCATTCCCACGCTTTGGGAGGCCAAGGTGTGCAGATTACTTGAGGTCAGGAGTTTGAGACCAGCCTGACCAACGTAGTGAAACCCTGTCTCTACTAAAAATGCGAGAATTAGCTGAGCATGGTGTCATGCGCCTGTGGTCCCAGTTATTTGGGAGGCTGAGGCACGAGAATCACTTGAACCCTAGAGGTAGAGGTTGCTGTGAGCTGAGATCACACTGCTGCATTCCAGCGTGGGCAACAGAGTAAGATTCTATCTAAAAAAAAAAAAAAAAGCGAGCAGAAAGGGCTCCCACGGATAAAGTAATGCCACTTCAAATTCTACTAAAGAGATGGCACCATGCTCCAAAGACAGCAAATTGCCAAGTGACTCAGGTGTGTGTCCTTACCACCTGGACGATGAAGTGCTCAGGTGGTTTTACTGTCTTACGCCTCGCTCTGGGCTGCCGCCCTCCGCATTCCCACCTTGGGAAGCCAGTCTCTGGACAAGTGCCCCTCAATGCCTCAGGTGGGCCCCAGCATCACGACGACAATTAGTGGCAGCCGTGAACCCTCCGGAGTGATGGGAGCGGAAGCGTAGTGGGCGTGTGAGGCCTAGGAGCCAGCATGGAGTGGGGGCATCCCTCCGCAAAGCCACTCTGGGGCTGTGAGCTCAAGACTGCATTGCCTCCCTCTCTTACTGGCCTTGTGATGGCATCAGGCCTAGAGTCTAGGGAGTACCTTGCCCACTTTGAATGCTGGAGAGTCATTCAACAAATGTTGGCTGTACTTCTGTGGGTGCAAGTTTGGCTCCAGGCAGTGTGGACACAGCAGAAATGCCGCCATGTCCACAGTGGGGAGGCTGACATCCCAGGGGAGAAGGAGACACAGAGCTAGGAATTACCTGTAGGGTGAGGATTAAGAAAGAAGAAGAGAGGGTTCTACAGGTAGGGTCTGATGGAGACCAGTAGCCACTGACCTAGTCTAAGGGCCAGGGAGGTGTCCTCCAAGAAGTGGCATCTGGTCGACCTACAGCCGGACTTGAGCAGTGACAGTGCTTCCAGGCAGGAAGCACAGCATGGGCAAAGGCCTAGAGGAGACACGAACAGCCTTGCTTAGGGAAGCCCATGCAGCAGCCCTGGGAGCTGAATCCAAGAGGCTGCGAGCTAGCAGGGCTTTAAAAAGGCTGGCTCGGCTGGGCTTGGGTTGGGGCCCGGTCAGCTTTGTGTTAAAAGCAGAGATTTCTGGTTGCTGCAAACACCCTCCCAGGCGAGGCAGAGGCACGAGTCGCTGGCAAAAATTCTCCTTGAAACTAGCCACTGGTGCCAAGAAATAGAGAATCACGTTATGCATATCAACCAGAAAGACAGTGGAGACCCGGGTACAATGAGCCACAGGGAAGTGAACCTGGTAGTTCAGGGCAAAAGCCATTTTAAGAGGCTCACAAACAACCTGGGAGCAGGATCTGGACGCGCTTGTGAATTTCTCCTCTCATCTTTTCCTGTAGTCCCACCCATCCCAGTTGGCCGGCGTGACTTTTTGGTAAGTCATTTTCACAGAATCTTTCCAAAGCAGACAACGTTTCCATGAGAACATCAGCTCTCTCTTGGAGGTTCGTATTTCATCGGTGAGTTTTAGGATTCATTGAATTTCCTGGTCACTGTTACAAGTACAGTGGGCCTGGGCTGAATTGGGAACAAATCAGGCTGACTGCTGCTGGCCCGGGAATGAGTGTGAGCATCTGGGCCCTGGCCTTTAGTGGCCAAGGGCGTGGGCCAGCGCGTCAGCAGGAGTGAGGGTCACTAGCCTGGTGAGCCTGTGTGGCGGAAGTCAGTGGAGCCTCGGTTGACTGGCTGAGGCCGCTCTGGGTGCTGTACACACATTGTGGGCTGACTTGCTGCATTTTTAGAAGCAATCACATGGCCTCCTTGGTGAGAGACTTCTGAGGGGCTCCACTTTGCTCATTGCTTGCTGTGTGACCACAGGCAAGTTACTCATCTTCTCTGAGCCTCACTTCCTCCTACCCTTGCAGTGAGGCCTCAACAAGAATGTGGACAAGGGAGGCAGAGTCCTGTGCATGGGCTGGTTGCATGGTCTGATCTCCATCTCCCTGGCACCTTTTGGAGCCAGTGGGCATTTGCAGGCAGCAGGTCCTGTCCTGGGTCACAGCAGAGGGGCCTCCCAGGACCCATGGGGGTCCCTCTTCAGCACAGATGCATGTGCTTTGGATTGGGGTGAGCAGGCTCTTTGATATCCTCTGTCTCACCCCCGGCCCCTAATTGTGCAACTCTGCTTCCCAGGACCCAGGGCCTGGGTGGAGGCGGGAGGGGCCTAGGACACCATCAAGTCGGCCTGTTGTCAGGGGTGCGGGGACCGGAGCCAGAGGATGTTTGGTTTCTCATGAGCCATTGTAGTCCCAGGGGAGGGGCTGTTGGGCTCTGGGGATGTGGACACGCCAGAAGCAGTGACCGTGGCACTCCGAAGGGGCCCAGACTCCGTCCATCTTGATCACCCAGGCCAGGAATGTGGTGGCAGAAAGGCCGCTGAGATGAAGGCCCTGATAGGTCCTGGGGCGGGGGCAGGGGATCTTCCTCTTACAAAGGATGTGGGTCACGGTGAGTGGTCTTGCCACAATGTGGGAGGACAGGCACCTTGAGGTGGCTCCTGAGAGATGCTCCTGAGGCAATCTGATCCTATTGCTGCCTCCTTCACCCTCCATGGCTCCCCATTGCTGGATAAGAAGGTCTGATGGCTTTGGCTGGACTCTGGCTGCCTCTGCATAGTTCCCCCACCCACCATGACCATCTGGTCATGCTCCACTCCTCAGATTCCATTTCTGCTACGCAGCCCCTTCAAAGGCTGTCCCCACCTTCTCTGATGCCACCATTTCAAAGGCATCTCATCTTTGAAAAGCTGCCTGGCTCTCGTGCTCCAGAGCCCAGCAGGGCCACCCCCATCAGTGCCACCCCCATCAGCGCTCTACTCCAGTGGGCGATAACTGCAGGTCCATGGTCTGCTTCTCCCGTGACATCCCAGCTCTTCAGTGTAGGGCCTGCCTGGCACAGCCAAGCCCTCCATAAATGTTGATTTGCTGAATTGACAGATGGATGAATGAATCATCCTGCAAATACAACTTTTTCCCACTTAACAAATATACTCTATCATTTCCCCACAATATTGCAAGATCTTTGTAAACATTGTGACTTCTGTCAAGAGGGTGGATATAATAGGCCATGGCTTATTTAACCACCCTGCTCTGTTTCTAATATTAGATGATTTCCGAGTTTATTTCTATTATAAACAATGCTGTGATGAACATCTTTGTGCATAAGTTTGTTTTTCTGTATTTTGGATGTGATCTTCTGAAGCAGAATCTCTGGATTTGGGGGCTAAAAATTTAAGGTCCTCAAAAGTAAACAATAATGTGTTTTATATTTCAAAGTAGCTAGAAGAGGGGACTTGAAATGTTTCTTTTTTTTTTTTTTTTTTTTTTTTGAGACAGAGTTTCGCTCTTGCCATCCAGGCTGGAGTGCAGTGGCACGATCTCAGCTCATTGCAACCTCCGCCTCCCGGGTTCAAGTGATTCTCCTGCCTCAGCCTCCCGAGTAGCTGTGATTACAGGCACCTGCCACCACGCCCAGCTAATT